>NC_057734.1:49341437-49345112 GCF_004010195.1 Chiloscyllium plagiosum
GTTATCTCATTTCTGAAGGCTTCCCATTTTCCAGCCTCCCTTTACCTGCGAACATCTGCCTCCAATCAGCTTTCAAACGTTCTTGTCTAATACCGTCAAAATTGGCCTTTCTCCAATTTAGAATTTCAGTTTTTAGATCTGGTCTATCCTTTTCCATCACTATTTTAAATCTAATAGAATTATGGTCGCTGGCCCCAAAGTGCTTCCCCACTGACACCTCAGTCGCCTGCCCTGCCTTATTTCCCAAGCGTAGGCCAAGTTTCGCACTTTCTCTAGTAGGTACATCCACATACTGAATCAGAAAATTTTCTTGTACACATTAAATTCCTCTCCATCTAAACCCTTAATAGAATAGTCCCAGTCTATGTTTGGAAAGTTAAAATCTCCGACCATAACCACCCTATTATTCTTACAGATAGCAGAGATCTCCTTACAAATTTGTTTCTCAATTTCCTGTTGACTACTGGGAGGTCCATTTTACAATCCCAGTAAGGTGATCATCCCTTTCCTATTTCTCAGTTCCACCCAAATGACTTCCCAGGACGTATTCCGAGGAATATCCTCCCTACGTACAGCCATAATGTTATCCTTTAACAAAACCCTCCTCTCTTGCACCCCCCCCCCCCCCCCCCACCTTTCTATCCTTCCTATACCATCCATATCCTGGAACATTAAGGTGTCAGTCCTGTCCATCCCTGAGCCACGTTTCTGTAATTGTCCCAGGTTCCTAACCATGCCCTGAGTTCATCTGCCTTCCCTGTTAGGCCTCTTGCATTGAAATAAATGCAGTTTAATTTATCAGTCCTGCCTTGTTCTCTGCTTTGTCCCAGCCTTCCCTGACCATTTGGCTTGCTCCTTTTCCCAAATGTATTAGTCTCAGACTCCTCACTATCTCCCTGGGTCCCACCCCCCACCTAACTAATTTAAATCTTCCTCAGCAGCTCTAACAAATCTCCTTGCCAGCATATTAGACCCCTTCCAATTTAGGTGCAATCCATCCTTCTTGTACAGGCCACTTCGACCTCAGAAGAGATTGCAATGATCCACTGGGAGTAATCCAGACATTACTACCCTCAAGGACCTCTTTTTTAAATTCCTGCCTAACCTCTTCTATTCTCTCCTCAGAATCTCGTCCTTTTCCCTTCCTATGTCGTTGGTTCCAATATGACCTCCTGCTGGGCAGTTTCCCCTTCGGGAACATTCTGCACCCTCTCTGAGGCATTCTTGATCCTGGCACCAGGGAAACAACACACCATTCTGATGTTTTATGTCAGCTGCAGAGGCGTCTGTCTGTGCCTCTGATCAGAGAGTCCCCTATCACAGTCAATTGCTTGGAACCAGACATACCCCTCCTACATTAGAGCCACTCTCAATACCAGAAACTTGGCTGTTTGAGCTACATTCCCCTGAGAATCCATCACCCCCTACATTTTCCAAAACAGCTTACTCGTTTGAAATGGGGATAGCCACAGAAGACTCTTGCACTACCTGCCTACCCCTCTTACCTTTCCTGGAGTTAACCCATCTATGTGACTGTATCTGAGACTCCCCCCCCCCCTCCGCCCCCACCCTTCCTATAACTGCTATCCATCACAACCCCTTGCTCCTGTAAATTCCTTATTTCTTCTAACTGTCACTCCAACCGATCCATGCAATCAGATGGGATTCACAACTGAATACACTTCCTGCGGATATAACTATCACTAACATGGAAACTCTCCCTCATCTCCCACATCCGACAGGAAGAGCATATCACTCTACTAAAGGCCACCTTTGCTCCTTCACAATCTACAGACCCAGAAATAACACCATCTTATTGCTCTAACAAACACTGCTCCAGGCTAACTTAGTAGTTATGGTTTTTATTTTTAAAATTTAATCAAGAGTCAGACCTCAGTAAAAAGTCATATAATCAGAAACCCCACCCCCCCCCCCCAACTCTATCACTACTGTAGATTTACAAAAGAAAAAGAGTAAGATAATACTCCAAAAAAAAAATTAACTGCTCCCCTGCTTTGAGCTCCCTCACTGGGTTTCTCCAATGTCAGCTATGAATTTCACTGTTTGTTTATTTTTCTTAGACCAACTCCAATGTCCAGAGATACTTGAAACCAAACAGCAGAGGCAGGCAGCTGTGCAGGTTGGTTTACTGCTGGGTCGGGCAGCTGTGCAGGTTGGTTTACTGCTGGGTCAGGCAGCTGTGCAGGTTGGTTTACTGCTGGGTCGGGCAGCTGTGCAGGTTGGTTTACTGCTGGGTCGGACAGCTGTGCAGGTTGGTTTACTGCTGGGTCGGGCAGCTGTGCAGGTTGGTTTACTGCTGGGTCGGACAGCTGTGCAGATTGGTTTACTGCTGGGTCGGGCAGCTGTGCAGGTTGGTTTACTGCTGGGTCCGACAGCTGCGCAGGTTGGTTTACTGCTGGGTCGGGCAGCTGCGCAGGTTGGTTTACTGCTGGGTCGGGCAGCTGCGCAGGTTGGTTTACTGCTGGATCGGGCAGCTGTGCAGGTTGGTTTACTGCTGGGTCGGGCAGCTGTGCAGGTTGGTTTACTGCTGGGTCGGGCAGCTGTGCAGGTTGGTTTACTGCTGGGTCAGGCAGCTGTGCAGGTTTATTTCTGTGTTTTGCACCTCCCACATGGACACTGCTTTGTCTCTCTCCTTTCTTAAAGTGCTGGTGTTTTGATAATTTTTATTCCAAAGTTCTAAAGCAATGCAACAGCTTATAAAACAGTAATAACTGCTCCGAGAATTTGAGGAAATCAACTCCAACACTGAAAATATATCAAGGAA
The DNA here is from genome assembly GCF_004010195.1 of Chiloscyllium plagiosum. NCBI lineage: Eukaryota > Metazoa > Chordata > Chondrichthyes > Orectolobiformes > Hemiscylliidae > Chiloscyllium > Chiloscyllium plagiosum. Next base: position 49,344,223 of record NC_057734.1, read on the forward strand.
GGAGCAGCTCTTACAGTCACAACATTTTCCCATCCTCCATTTTGGATTACCCAGAATCCCCTTCCTATGTAGTCCATATAGAGTCCAACTGAATCGTATATTGTTTGTACACAGTTCATATATCGTCCAACAATGATCATATATAATCCATATACAGGCCAACCACGATTATATATAGTCCATATATCATCCAGCAGAGATCAGATATTGTCTATATACAGTCATATATAGTACAAACAAGATCATATAAAATTTATATATATAGTCATGTACTGCTGAACAGAGATCATATGTGGTCCATATATTCAGGAAAAACATGTGGGTTTGAGGGAGAGACATTGGGTTGTGCACAAATCACTATTGTTCAAAGTCTGTGAGAAGATTTGTAGCTCGGGTGCTCGTTGTTGTGGTTCTGTTCGCCGAGCTGGAAATTTTTGTTGCAAACGTTTCGTCCCCTGTCTAGGTGACATCCTCAGTGCTTGGGAACCTCCTGTGAACGGCTTCTGTGGTGTTTCCTCCGGCATTTATAGTGGCCTGTCCCTACCGCTTCCGGTTGTCAGTTTCAGCTGTCCGCTGTAGTGGCCGGTATATTGGGTCCAGGTCGATGTGTTTGTTGATGGAGTTTGTGGATGAGTGCCATCCTTCTAGGAATTCCCTGGCTGTTCTTTGTTTGGCTTGCCCTATAATGGTAGTGTTGTCACCTGCGTGTGTGGCTTGCTTGTCGTCTGCGTGTGTGGCTACTAAGGATAGCTGGTCGTGGCGTTTCGCGGCTAGTTGATGTTCGTGGATGCGGACCGTTAGCTGTCTTCCTGTTTGTCCTATATAGAGTTTTTTTGGACTGCACAAAACAATATATAGGACAAAAAAGGAGACAGCTAACAATCCGCATA
>NC_057734.1:49345336-49353232 GCF_004010195.1 Chiloscyllium plagiosum
CAACTGGGCACCGCCCTCATGACCTGTCCATCACCTTTCCCATCTATCCGCTCTGCCCTCTTCTCTGACCTAACACCTTCTCTCTCACCCTTATCCACCTTATGCATTCTCAGCTACCTTCCTCCCCCACCACTCCCTTCCCATTTTTCTCTCAGCCCCCCAGCCCACAAACCTCATCCTGATGAAGGGCTTATGTCGATTCTCCTGGTCCTCAGATGCTGCCTGACATGCTGTGCTTTTCCAGCTCCACACTCTCAACTGTAGAAAATCTAATATAATATCTCCCCAGCCCCAACCCCCGTAAATAGCATTGATACATTTTAGGGAAGGTAAATAGATAGATGAGGGTGAAAGGAATAGAAGGATATGGTCACAGAGGGTGGGAGAGAGGTTGAATGGAGGTAAACCCTGGAACTAGTGCTGAATGACTTGTCTTTGTAATGTACATTCAATGTAATTATGTGTTAAGATGGGAATTAATTTGGAATTCAAAGATGTAATAAATTTCAGAAATATAGAAAAGGTAGGGAAGGAAAATCATTTTGTTTGTGTAAATATATATATATATATATATATATAATATATGAGATTAGCCATATTCAGAAAGAAATGGATGTTGAGTTGTTCGGAGGAGATGTTTCCAAATTTCCACTATACTCAATATAGTCACACCTGATTGCCTGAATTCTAATTTTAAGGTTCATGCTTTATTCTGGAATCTCTCACTTGAGGAAATACCGAACTTATCAAATCATTTAGTCACCTTAAACATGTCAATTAGATGACCCTCATTCTTTAGATCCAAAGGATTATAATCATAGTCTATGTAACCTGTCTACACAATTTAATCAATTTAGAACTGATAACATTGTGCTAAAAATGTCCTCCATCCCCTTCTAGATTGATGTCTCATTCCTCAGGACTAATTTATCAATTCTTGAAGTGTGGTGCTCAGAACTGACAGTGGTTAAGGGAGATGATGGCATGGTGGTATGTCACTGGACTATTAATCCAAGGCCTCGAGCTGATGTCCTGAGGCTATGCATTCAAATTGTATCATAGCAGTGAGTCTAATGTAGTGTAATCATTGCCATAAAACGTATTTTCTGAATGTTCTTTAGGGAAGGCTGAATCTACCATCCCAAACTGCTCTGGTCTATACACGTGACTAGACCCAAGGCAGAGTGTTAGATTCACCGAGTTATAAATGCTGGCCTAACCAGCCATCCATATATCCCATGAATTAAATATAAAAAAATTCAAATGCAGCTCTATGACAGATTTCTGCAACTCTGCTGTGATTTTCACTCCTTTGTATTCCAAATCCCTTGAGATAAATGCTTAAATTCCATTAGCCTGGCTTTGTTTGTGTTACCTGTCAACCGGCTTCTAGTAATTTCTATACATGGGCCTCTTAGTCTCTCTACCCGATAGCTCCAAAGTTGTTCCCATTTAGAACATCATTCTCAGATGACTGGACACTTTTCCATGTTGAACTCCAGTTGCCACAGATATTTTTTTCCATTCACTTAATCTTCAAAGTACCTTTATAGAGTTTTGTCTCTATCTGCTTTACTGTTTATCTCACCTAAAGGACTAGCCACACTACCATGCATCAAGAACATCTCTGAAATGACAGCCAGACTACTGCGACCACTGGGACTTATAACAGCACACAAACCAACAGCCACCCTCAGACAACAACTCACCAGAACGAAGGCCCCGATACCCAGCATGAGCAAAACTAATGTAGTGTACAAAATCCCATGCAAGGACTGCACAAAACACTATATAGGACAAACAGGAAGACAGCTAACGATCTGCATCCATGAACATCAACTAGCCACGAAACGCCACGACCAGCTATCTTTAGTAGCCACACACGCAGACGACAAGCAACATGAATTTGACTGGGACAACACTACCATTATAGGGCTAGCGAAACAAAGAACAGCCAGGGAATTCCTAGAAGCTTGGCACTCATCCACAAATTCCATCAACAAACACATCGACCTGGACCCAATACACCGGCCACTACAGCGGACAGTTGAAACTGACAACCGGAAGCGGCAGGGACAGGCCACTATAAATGCCGGAGGAAACACCATAGAAGCGCTTCACAGGAGGCTCCCAAGCACTGAGGATGTCACCTAGACAGGGGACGAAATGTTTGCAACAAAAATTTCCAGCTCGGCGAACAGAACCACAACAAATCACTATTGTAATTGTTGGAGTGGAGTTGAAAACATACATCCCAACTTTCACTTCTCCAAGTCCTGGATGTGAGTAACCACATTCACGCAATGTATAATCATTCATTCGATTCCAGACAGATGCAAATGCACTGTAAATGAAAAGGGTTATGCAATTGGGGTTAATTTGCAAGTACATATTCCATGTGTTTTGACTTTAATCACAAGCAGTTTGGTTATAAGGTGAGTGATTAAAATGAGGGCGGACGTGCTGGTGAAGTTGCTCAACTCCGTTCTGTCAGGGCCTGTGTATTTTGGCAAAGTCCCATGAAGACTAATTGAAATTCTCTGTGACAGAAAGCAGTTGGTGTCAAAGCATTGCATGTTTTCAAGAGGTTAGACGTTACTCTTAAGGATAATGGGATCAAATGGTGTGGGGGACAATGTGGGAACGGGGTGCTGAGTTGGATCATCACAGTCAATGGCAGAACAGGCTCAAATTGGCCTTCTCCTGTTTTCAATGTTTCTACTTTTTTTGTGTGTCATCAGTTGCACCATCACCGTTTGCACATTCCATGATAGTTGTATTAGCGGATGATTCAGGGAGGGTTTGGGTCAGTGTTGTGTCGGATGTGAGGCTTGATTTCCAATTCGGGTCATTTCATTGCCATGACAGGGCTGCTAAACTGATTAGAGGGACTGCAACAAGGGATTTTGGGCAAGATGGAGGTGACCATGCACTCTCCAAGACTTGGGAAACAAAAGGGAGGTTGGAGATGGGGTGCCAGTCAAAAACACAAACCTAACTATTCTAAACTCATTTTTCGGCACTTGGCCCTAGAATTCCTACAGTGTGGAAACAGGCCCTCCAAATGGGTATCCCACCCATTCCCCTACATTTACCTCTGACTAATGCACTTAACCTACACATTCCTGAACACTGTGGGCAATTTACCGCAGCCAGTTTACCTAATCTGCACATCTTTGGACTGTGGGAGGAAACCCACACAGACACGGGGGGGGGGGGGATGTGCAAATTCCACACAGACAGTCGCCTGAGGCTGGAACCTGGGTCTCTGGCGCTTTGAGGCAGCAGTGCCAACCATGAGCCACCATGGACTTGTAAGCCTTGGCGTCTCAAGTCCTTCTTAGATATTATGAGGTTTTCTGTCTCTGCCATCCTCACAGGTAATAAGCTCAGATTCCCACCACCTTCAGGGAGAGAAAGTCACATTCAACCTCCTGCCCCTAACCTTAAATCTATGGCCGTTTGATCACTGAGCCCTCCATCAAGGTGGGATGTTTCTTCCTGTGTACCTCTTTCTATACCCCTCACCATTTTATCTATCTCAATCATCTCCCCTCACAGTCTCCTCTTCTCGAAGGAAAAAACTTCAGTCTGTCCAACCTCTCTTCATCACAGTAGTTCTCCAGTCCAGGGCAACATCCTGGTAAATCTCCCTCTGCACACTCTCCATCACTATCACATCCCTCCTGTAATGTGGATTCCTGAACACCATGCAATACTCTCGATGTGGCCTTTCCCATGTTTCATACAGTTCCAACATTACCTCCTGCTCCTAAACTCTATGCCTCAGCTAATAAAGGCAACTTTATCTGCATATCTAGTTAACTGCGGATGTTGGAAATCTGAAATGAATTCAGGGAAACTCAGCAGGTCTGGTAGCATCTGTGGAGAGGGAAGCACAATTTATTGAATTGACATAGCAACGCGTGAACTCAACACTTTGCAAGTGGGACAATGAGATGACTGACTGTTGGGTTTGTGATCACAGTTAATGCTGTTTCGCATTGCCATCTCTTGTCCTGTTGATGCAGTTGAGCCTAAAGTAGGCTTGACAGCTCATTGTTGTACACGTAGTTCAGGTTTGTAAAGAATTTCCTGATATAGCACGGGGGCTTGGTTTATATTGGCTTTTCAAACAAGCTTTTTAATTGCACAATAAACACTTCATCAACAATCTGGTGTCTTTGCATTGCAGCCTGTCAAAAATGGAATTTATATAGTGCAATTAGTTCAGCCTGCACATGTTGGTGAGATGAAATGGAGAAATACAGGTTAGCTATAAAGTCTGTTGGGTGCCAGATGTTGGTAGTGCCTGTCAATTGGGAATAATCCATCTAAATAATTGGGCAAGGATGGTATCCAAGTTACTCATTGGTGCAATTAAAAAGATAGCAGAACTACCGCACCAACTCATGTTTTGAGCTGTTTGACAGGGAGGAGTAATCCCTCAGGTGATTAGGAATGGGCAAAGGTGTGCCTGGGAAATAACACCCAGGACCTATGAAGGGATAAATAAATGGAACGGGAAGGTTTGGCTTCTCAGTAAGATTTCTCAGCGTTGGGGAGTTCTAGCTCAGAGCCTGATTTCACACAGCCCTTGGTAAGGAGGGAATCAAAGCTACAAGCCTCACATCCCCAGCTGATGTTCAGTGCAAGTCGAACATTCAGTAGGAATGTTGGGGGTGGTGGGTAGATTTCCCAGGTTCCTAACAAAAGGAGCTATAAGTTGAGCAAAAACCTATCCACGTACACAGGAACCTGAACATAGAAATGAGCCATAACACATTCAGGCAGATGTCATGCTGTGGTACTGGGCACACAAACAAGATGTTGATGATTCATCAGGGAACTGAGTTGTATTTGTCCAGATCAATCGCCACGTGGAGTGGAGAGAGTGTTATTGTGACTGCACAGTGATCAACAAAGCTCGTCTATTAAAACAGGCATGAGACATACAATTAGAGTCTAGCACACAGGAAATGCAGTCTCTGAATAATGAGCCAGCCAACTTTTTCATTAGGGGCGGCACGGTGGCTCAGTGGTTAGCACTGCTGCCTCACAGCACCAAGGACCCCGGTTTGATTCCAGCTTTGGGCGACTGACTGTGTGGAGTTTGCACATTCTCCCCGTGTCTGCGTGGGTTTCCTCCGGGTTCTCCGGTTTCCTCCCACAGTCCAAAGATGTGCAGGTCAGGTGAATTGGCCATGCTAAATTACCCATAGTGCTAGGTGCATTAGTCAGAGGGAATTGGGTCTGGGTGGGTTACTCTTGGAAGGGTCAGTGTGGACTGGTTGGGCCAAAGGGCCTGTTTCCATACTCTAGGGAATCTAATCATTACATTGAAGTTAAAAATCACACACCAGGTCATAGTCCAACAGGTTTATTTGGAAACAGTGCTTCAAAAGCTATTGCTTCCAAGTAAACCTGTTGGACTATAACCTGGTGTTGTGTGATTTTTAACTTTGTCCACCCCAGTCCAAAACTGGCAAATCCAAATCGTAATTACATTGAAGACTGCTTTGCAATACAGGTCAGTGAATTGCCGATCCTTTACCAACAAGCTTTTGTGGACGGCACGGTGGCATAGTGGTTAGCACTGCTGCCTCACAGCGCCCGAGACCCGGGTTCAATTCCCGCCTCAGGCGACTGACTGTGTGGAGTTTGCACGTTCTCCCCGTGTCTGCGTGGGTTTCCTCCAGGTGCTCCGGTTTCCTCCCACAGTCACAAAGATGTGCAGGTCAGGTGAATTGGCCATGCTAAATTGCCCGTAGTGTTAGGTAAGGGGTAAATGTAGGGGTATGGGTGGGTTGCGCTTCGGCGGGTCGGTGTGGACTTGTTGGGCCGAAGGGCCTGTTTCCACACTGTAATGTAATCTAAAAAAAAAATCTAATCTTTAGATTAAGCTCTGCAGTGATTGTAATGAGGTCAACCAGGTGGACCTCATAGGTCTCCCCCAGGTGTAAGTCCCACCTGTTATTACCCTCCACATCCCTGGGTTCAGTCTGTGTGTACAGAATGCCTGAAGGCATGGCCACTGTCCTGTTCGTGCCCCAGACGGGGAGCCTCTCCTCCACGCTGTAAAACTCCAAACTCCATTTCCCTTCTTTGATCACTATCCAGACGTCGTTTTGGGATGAATATTCTCAATCCTAGTCCTGCAGGTTTCGATTATTAACCACCACAATAGGATCATGGAAATCAGGAAAATCGGAGCGATTGTAGTGAGGTCAGCAGAGTGGACCTAAAAGAATGTGAGTTCTAATAGAAACAGGGAGAGTGGAGTGCATTATTTCTCCCTCCAACTCTATTTTGATTTAGTTCCTACCCTCCCCCTCACTGTTTTTTATCACACAGCACTGCCCTTTGATGTGAAGGGCAGTGTTTGTCACTGGCCACCCGGGTGTTTTCCTATCTTCCTGGTGGTGGAAATTGAATAAAGATTCGTGCACTTTGTGTCTTCCACTGTGTCTCACACCTGCACACACACACCATGGGTGCTGGGGATAAAATAAGCACTACCGCACTTAGGTGGTAGTGTGGGGGTTAAAGGGGATAAAAAAAAATAAACAGCAAAAGAAAAAAAAAGAAAAAAAGAAACAAAAAGAGAAAAAAAAAGAAACAGGGAGAGTGGAGTGCATTATTTCTCCCTCCAACTCTATTTTGATTTAGTCCCTACCCTCCCCTTCACTGTTTTGATCACACAGCACTGCCCTTTGTTGTTTCACTGGCTGGTTACCGCCTGTGTGTTACTCTCTCCTCTTTCTGAGAAAAGGACAATGTTAATTTTATGGTAGGGCTTAGCCCTTTGACTGTAGTTTTCTTTGTTTTTTGTATGTGTCTTCACTTTTTATTGGTGTTTTGACTGAGCCCTTGTGGAAGACATACATTTTACCAGAGGAGCTGTTCCTGTGGGGAGGCCTAGCCTTGGGACTGGGGCCTCTGAAGATTGAACACCTGTATGTGTGCTGGGAGGTGAGCAGTTGCTGTATCCTGGAGTTTGGGAGAAGACCTTGCCTTCAGGAGCGGACCAAACCCCTGTGAGTTAACTGCACCTGTACTGTGTTCCTGTGAATGGGCCTGGCTCTCCAAGGCTGGACCAGGACTCCATTGAGACCGAACACCTGTGTGCTGTGGGGTGTGCATTTGCTGCCTCCAGGAGTGGTCTCTGCCCTTGGTGGTGGACTGTTTTTGACAAATGACTCTGCAGTTTGGAGCGGACTCTAATTCTGACATTGCACATTGTATACTGGAGTGGACCGTTCCTGGAAATGGATTCCATTTCTTGAAGACTGTATAGATTTGGACTGTGTACCAGAAAGGAGTTTTTCTTTTTTGGGGTAACTAACTGTATGGTGGTGTTTCCTGGGTCTATCACCCGCACTGTCTTGTGTGTCCCTGGGTCTGGCAGGCCTTGTGTGAGCTGGGAGGCTCACGGGTCGTCCTGAAAGCTGTCACCCCGAGAGCCGGAGGGTGGGTAGGCCATCCTGTGAATCTGAAGGTTGGTAGCCTGTCCCAAAGGCCGGAGGGTGGGTAGGCCACCCTGATGCCAGTCGCCCCGAGAGCCAGATGGTGGGTAGGCTGTTCTGAGCACTGTCGTCCCGATAAGGGGTAATCAGGACGGGCTGTCCTAGAGGTGATCGAAAGGTGTCAGAGCAGCCGAGAGCCAGAAGGCGCGTGGGGTGGGCTGAGATCCGGAAGGCTTGTGGGCTACCCTACACGCTGTCGTCCCAGGGAAGGGGACGGGCTGTCCTAGAGGTGGCCGAAAGGTGTGCCAGGATAGCCCACTGGTCGGAGGTGCAACGGGGTGGGTGAGAGCCCAATGGTACCTAGGGGCAGACCGAGAGCCAGAAGGCGGGTAGCCGTCCTCGGCGCTGTCACCCCGGGCAGGTACCGGGG
>NC_057734.1:49356229-49362668 GCF_004010195.1 Chiloscyllium plagiosum
TGTGCCCCCACCTCCTCCCTCACCTCTATCCAAGGCCCTAAAGGAGCCTTCCACATCCATCAAAGTTTTACCTGCACATCCACTAATATCATTTATTGTATCCGTTGCTCCCGATGCGGTTTCCTCGACATTGGGGAGACTGGACACCTCAGCAGAGCGCTTTAGGGAACATCTCCGGGACACCCGCACCAATCAACCACACCACCCCTCGCGGGAGCACGAGGTGGCAACAATGCAGTCATCAATGTAGCGGAGGAAGAGGTGGGGAGTGGTGCCGGTGTAATTACGGAAGATCAACTGCTCTACATAGCCAACAAAGACAGGCATAGCTGGGGCCCATACGGGTGCCCATGGCTACCCCTTTGGTCTGGAGGAAGTGGAAGAACGCCTCATCTTCCTCCTCGAAACACTTCAACCCCAGTGCATCAATGTGGACTTCAACAGTTTCCTCATTTCCCCTTCCCTCAACTCACCCTGGATCCAAACTTCCAGCTCAGCACTGTCCCCATGACTTGTCCTACCTGCCTATCTTCCTTTCCACCTATCCACTCCACCCCCCCCCCGACCTATCACCTTCATCCACTCACCTATTGTACTCTATGCTACTTTCTCTCCACGCTTCAGGCTCTCTGCCTGTATTCCTGATGAAGGGCTTTTGCCCGAAACATCGATTTTACTGCTCCTCGGATGCTGCCTGAACTGCTGTGCTCTTCCAGCACCACTAATCCAGAAAGGAGTCTGTTGTTTTTGGTAACTAACTGTATGGTGGTGTTTCCTGGGTCTATCACCTGCAGTGTCTTGCGTGTCCCTGGGTCTGGCAGGCCTTGCTGTGAGCTGGGAGGCTCACGGGTCGTCCTGAAAGCTGTCACCCCGAGAGCCGGAGGGTGGGTAGGCCATCCTGTGAATCTGAAGGTTGGTAGGCTGTCCCAAAAGTCGGAGGGTGGGTAGGCCACCCTGATACCAGTCGCCCCGAGAGCCAGATGGTGGGTAGGCCGTTCTGAGCGCTGTTGTCCCGAGAAGGGGTAATCGGGACGGGCTGTCCTAGAGGTGGTCGAAAGGTGTCAGAGCAGCCGAGAGCCAGAAGGCGCGTAGGGGCAGGCTGTGATCCGGAAGGCTTGTGGGCTGCCCTACACACTGTCGTCCCAGGGAAGGGGACGGGCTGTCCTAGAGGTGGCCGAAAGGTGCGCCAGGATAGCCCACTGGTCGGAGGTGCAACGGGGTGGGTGAGAGCCCAATGGTACGTAGGGGCAGACCGAGAGCCAGAAGGCGGGTAGCCGTCCTCAGCGCTGTCACCCCGGGCGGGTACCGGGGTGGGCTGCCCCAGAGGTGGTGGAAAGGTGAGTCAGGGTGGACCGAGAACCGGAAGGTGGGAGAGGCAGGGGCTTGCTGGGTCTGTATTGTCTGCACTTTTGTATGTAACTGGATTGTGTTATGTACAAATGTCATTGTTGCTGTCTCTTTATATTTTTATATGTGAAACTGGGATTTGAGGTTTGTCCTCATCTGTGTAAACTGGTTGAACGGTAGGGTTTGGGGCCTGGCTTTGCTGCTCCTCTCCCTTGTAAAATTGCTGTTGTGTACAGCTGTGAATGTTTAGTTTTCCTTTTTTGTAAACTGTTTTGTAATTTTGTAATAAAATTAAAAAAAAACAGGAGTAACAGATGTCCTGTTCCCTCGGAGAGCTGGCTCTTGAGGGAGCTGGACCAGTGTGTGTGCATATGACTGTGGCTGAGAGGAAGGGGACTGTGTCTGGACCCGCTGCCCCATATCAAGTGAGCTCTGAAAGGAAGGGAGGGAGAAGAGGAAAGAGGCAGAGGCAGAAGGACGTGAGACCTGAGAGTCCTGGGCCTCACCCAGGTCAAGGGAGTGTTGCTGCTCCCTGGGGCCCACTTCCACTGCTGATCTCTGGGACCCACGCCCAGACCTGCCTCAGCTGCTACTGCTTGGGGCCTGCCTCACTGCTGCTGCCTGGGACTTGCCTTGGGCCCCTCCCAGGACCTCCACCACTGCTGCCCGGCAATAAATTTTGGGGCTGCCTGTGACTTGCCTTGGGGACCCCCCCACCCAACAGGCCTGCCCCCACCGCTGTGACCAAGGGCCTACCTGGGGCTCACTCTGGTGCTGCCTGGGATTTGCCTGAGGCCTATCTCCACTGCTGCTGTTGCCTGAAGCCCCTACTGGACTCGTATCACACCTGGTTCCTGGGGTCTGTTTCCACCAACAGCAGACAGCACAAGGGCGAGTCCGCAGACCACAGGGCCCAGCCGCACATACGCCAGGGTAGCCGCTGCCTTAGGCTCGGCTGCTCCAACCCTGGCTACAACCACGACCCCCTTCAGGCACCTGACTAAACAGGTGGGGGTCAAGGCCTATTCGTACCCCAACATGACCATCGAGGCCTGCAGTAAGGCCATGGCTAGTGTGGTCGGCCCACTGGCCATCGTCACTGCGGCCCGGATGTACGGGAAGGCCATTTTTTCCTCAAGACTGAGCAGGTGGTCCACCTGGCCGTGGAGAGGGGGCTCACTGTGGGCGGGACACATCTGGAGGTTACGGCCCAGAGGGTGGTGATCTCTAACGTCCCGCCCTTCATTGCCAGTGAGCTCCTTCTTCTCCACCTTACCACCCTGGGGGAGATCCGGTCGAGTGTCCAACCGCTCCTGCTCGGTCTCAAGGACCCTGCCCTCCGGCACGTGTACTCTTCCGACGTCAGGTGTTCATTTGCTTGGCCCGGGAGGACGTCACCGAGGGCTCATTCACCCTCCTCCATGAGGGAGCGGCCTATCGCGCCTTCTGGACGGCGTGTGGTGCCACCTGTGCCGCGAGGTGGGGCACATAAGGAAAAACTGCCCCACCCAGAAGGCTGCCCAGCCCACACCAATGGCTGAGGGTGGCGCCGCCGCACCCACTTCCCCCACCCCCGAAGTCAACATCACAAGCCCCGGCAGCGGGGGCTAAGCCAGAGGCTTCCACTACCTCAGCTTCTGGCAGGGAGGGGGGTGAGTATCAGGCTGGACGTAAGGCGCGAAAAGAGACCCAACGCACCAGGCCCACGCACGGGGAGAGCACCCTATCACTTTCCCCTGCAACTAACCCACGACCTTCCCCGCACCAGCACGACAATGCCCCCCCAGCCGCCGTGCCAGCGTTGCCCCGACGCGGGAACTCTGACCCCCAAACCCGTACCTGATCCTGCTGCACTCACTGACCGCACACCCAACTCCCGCCCCGTTACAGAAACCCCTGGGGCTTCAACGCCTGCTCCTGGCCCGGGTGCCCCCGAGCCACACCCAGGTACTAACCTGCAGGGAACCACGGCTGCCTCACCTCCTGCAGCAGTTGTGTCTCTGGGCCTTGGAGAGGGAACTGGGCCCCTGCCCCGCCCACCATTACCTGATAAACCGGGGTGGGGCAGGAAGTGACATGGCTGACCCTCCCAACCCTGGCCGTGCCTCCTGCCTTCCCCCAGCCAATAGTATTCTGGGAAGGGGTGGGGGCAGGACCTCAGGCCCCATGACCACCAAGGCGGGCGGGGAGGGGAAGGCTCATAAATTCCCCCTTGTCTCTCTGGGGAAGAGGTACTAGTCCTTGGAGGGGAGAGACATCCCAGCAGTGCTGTCCCTCTCCAGGTGATGAGCCTCCGGTGTCTCTTGCCTGTCTTGCACCGGGGCCAGATCTGCCTGAACCTCCAGGGGTTACTGCAGGACCTTCTGCTGCTGTAATTCCACCGGCCCCTGGGGAGGACTTTAAAAACCACATGGGCCGTGGTGCAGGTGACAACAGGGAGCTCTCTGCTGGGTCAGCGAGGAGGGTGTTATCCTCGCTCCTCCCTCCCAGACTGTTTGTTTGTTTTTCTGGGGGCCTTGGCCCTGGGGGATGACCTTTTCCCCGAGGAGCTGGGTGTCCCGGTGCTGGGAGAGGAGCGGGGCCCCGAGCCTCTGCCGCATGACGACCTGAACTCTGGGTGCGCCAAGGAAGGTACTGCTGATGACCCTGGGGGTGGGGTCACCGGGGGTTTGAGGCCGGTTGGCGGCGCCAGACCAACCCCCATCCTCTCGGTGGGGGAGGGGTCGGTGACCGAGGGCGACCTCCCGGAGGAGGGTTCGGGATCGGTGGCGGACACCGGGGACGACGCGGACTCCGTCTGCAGCAATATCTTCGAATCCCAGGTGCGTGCCCATTTGCCACCGGGCGGTGGGGATCCCCAGTGGAGGGCTCTCTATGCGGGAGTCCTCCCCCTTTCTCTCGGGGATCTGGGGTGGAGGGTGCTGCACGCAGCAGTCCCCTGCAACCGCAGATTGCGGTGGTTCACGGGCTCCCAGCCCAACTGCTTGTTCTGTGGCGCTGTGGAGTCCGTGGACCACGTGTATATTGGGTGTGGGCGTTTGCACTCCCTTTTTGATTTTCTGAAACACCTTCTCCTCTGTTTTTGGCTGCACTTCAGTCCCACGCTCCTGATCTTTGGGCACCCGGTACGGAGGAAGGGGGGCAGGTCTGAAGACCTCCTCGTGGGTCTGCTCCTGGGCCTGGCCAAACTGGCCATCAACAGGTCGAGACAGCGGGCCGTGGAGGGGATCGTTATGGCCGACTGCCTGCTCCTCCTTCGTGGTTACGTTAGGGCCCGGGTGTCCTTGGAGAAGGAGCACGTGGTGTCGACCAATACCCTGGAGTTGTTCAGGGAGAGGTGGGTGCCGCAGGGAGTGGAGTGCATCATTTCTCCGTCCAATTCTATTTTGATTTAGTCCCTACCCTCCCCCTCACTGTTTTGATCACACAGCATTGCCCTTTGATGTGAAGGGCAGTGTTTGTCACTGGCCACCCGGGTGTTTTCCTATCTTCCTGGTGGTGGAATTTGAATAAAGATTCGTGCAATTTGTGTCTTTCACTGTGTCTCACACCTGCACACACACACACCATGGGTGCTGGGGAAAAAACAGCAAAAAAAAAAAAATTTCAGACTGCGTAAAATTCTGAAGCAGTGAATTTTATTGAAACATTCTTGCACGAAGGGGTGACTAGCAAGTAGCCACCCCAATCCAGAAATTACTCCACAATTTATACAGTTTAATTCTCGGTAATTCCCCGTTTACCTCATTGGCCTTCAAACCTATCACTATTCCTGATTGTGTTCTGCCCCTGCCTAGCTGCGCCCTGCCCTTGTTTACTTCTCCTCCTACTCCAAGCTGGGCGACCCTCACCCCTATCCCTTATTTGTAAGTGACTTGGCTCACTTCAGTGCTGACATTGAGGGAAACGCGCTCAGCTTGGCATAGCTTGATGTCCTTTTGACCTTATCTGTCTGTCTGTCTGTAATATCTTCCATTGTTTGCAGGCACATTTCATTCCTGTATGCACATTTTAGTGAATGAAAAGTAACTATGTTTTTCTTCCACATAGTTTTCATTCCTGTGTTTGTTTTTATTTTTGCCTTACATAAGCAAATCACTAATTCAGCTTTTGGCTGATACTGGTGTTAATATGCAATTATTAATTTGGCTGAAACAATTATATACTGATGTTAATAAACAATTATGGTTGCAGAAGTAACACTGCTTTACCTACATCCCACACATGCCATGTGTCAGTTCAATGTTAGTTAAAATGGTAAATTAATGTGTCAGTATTCAATTTATGAAAACTCTGTTGTCCCCTTATCTTTGAATTTCAGCTTAATTCTGCAAATCAGGCCATTTTATAGTATTCGTTTAAATCCAGAAACCATTTTGGAGTAAATAGAAATCTACACAAACTTGTTGCCTAAATTCAAATTTTAGATCCTCATAACCAGGAGATTTAGAGTCTCCTAGGTTTAGGGCAATGTCTCTGTGCTGGCTGGTTAAACAAATATAACCAGGAGATTTAGAGTCTCCTAGGTTTAGGGCACTGTCTCTGTGCTGGCTGGTTAAACAAATATAACCAGGAGATTTAGAGTCTCGTCAGTTAATGCACTGACTCTGTGCTGTCTGTTTAAATAAATATAACCAGGAGATTTAGAGTCTCCCCAATTTAGAGCACTGACTCTGTGCTGTCTGTTTAAATAAATATAACCAGGAGATTTAGAGTCTCCCCAATTTAGAGCACTGAGTCTGTGCTGTCTGTTTAAATGTATAAAACCAGGAGATTTAGATTCTGCTCAGTTTAGGGCACTGATTCTATGCTGGATGACTAAATAAATATATAAACAGGAGATAAAAAGAAAAAAAAGAAAAAAAAGAAAAAAAAGGAAAAAAAAGAAAAAAGAGAAACAGGGAGACCCTTTCAGGGGGTAAAAAGGCAGGCCCTGCATAGACTGCTGCTGCACACCGTCCACCTCTTCTCCCTCATCCACCGTCCGGACACGCCTTGGCGTGCCCATTTGCCACCGGGCGGTGGGGATCCCCAGTGGAGGGCTCTCTACGCGGGAGTCCTCCTCCTTTCTCTCGGGGATCTAGGGTGGAGG
>NC_057734.1:49362805-49364727 GCF_004010195.1 Chiloscyllium plagiosum
GATAAAATAAGCACTACTGCACTTAGGTGGAAAAAGAAAATAAATAAATAGGGATACGGGCCCGGGTGTCCTTGGAGAAGGAGCACGCGGTGTCGACCAACACCCTGGAGTTGTTCAGGGAGAGGTGGGCGCCGCAGGGAGTGGAGTGCATCATTTCTCCCTCCAACTCTATTTTGATTTAGTCCCTACCCTCCCCCTCACTGTTTTGATCACACAGCACTGACCTTTGATGTGAAGGGCAGTGCTTGTCACTGGCCACCCGGGTGTTTGCCTATTGGGAGTGTGAGAGTGAGTGCAAGGACTCTCCTCCTTGAAGGGGACTGTCCCTGGACTAGCTGCGGAAGGAAGGAAGAAAGAAAGGAAGAAGAGGAAGAGGAGGGGGCAGAGGCAGGAGGTGAGAGCTTTTTGGTCTGGCTCCTGCTTTTGGAGCTGCAGCCTGGGCCTCGCCGCTGCTGGTCTCTGGGGCCCGCCCGGACCTGCCTCGGCTGTTGCTGCTTGGGGCCTGCCTCACTGCTGCTGCCTGGGACTTGCGTTGGGGCCCCTCCCAGGACCTCCACCGCTGCTGCTGTTGTTGGAGGCCCACCTCCACTGCTGCTGCCTGGGACTTAATTTTGGGGCTGCCTGGGACTTGCCTTGGGGACCCTCCCCGACAGGCCTGCCCCCCGCCGCTGCAACCGAGGGCCTGCCCGGGACTTGCCAGAGACCTGCCTCCACCACTGCTGTCTGAGACTTGCCTTGGGGCCCCTCCCCACAGCCTCCACCGCTGCTGCTGCCTGGGACTCAATCTCGGGGCTGCCTGGGACTTGCCTTGGGGACCCTCCCCAACAGGTCTGACCCCACCACTGCAACCGAGGGAACTTCCCAGGACTTGCCAGAGGGCTGCCTCCACTGTTGCTGTCGCCTGAGGCCTGCCTCCACCGCTGCTGGGTGGGACTCGCATTGGGCCCATCTCCACACGACTGGCTGGGACTCGATTTTGGGGCTGCCTGGGACTTGCCTTGGGGACTCTCCCCAACAGGTCTGCCCCCACCACTGCGACCGAGGGCCTACCTTGGACTCGCCCGAGGCCTGCTTCCACCACTGCTGTTGCCTGAGGCAGGTATCCACTGTCGCTGCCTGGGACTTGCCTTGGGTGACTCGCCTTGGGCCGCTCCCCACAACCTCCACCACTGCTGCTACCAGGGGCCCACCTCTACCGCTGCCTGGGGCACAATAATACCCAGCAGCAGAATATGGTGAGCCTGAAGGTCGCCGGGCCCAGCCGCAGCTACGCCAGGGTAGGCTCGGCTGTCCCAACCCCGGTCTCGACTGCAACCCCCTTCAGGCACCTGACTAAACTCCTGGGGGTAAAGGCCTATCCCCATCCCAACATGACCATCGAGGCCTGCAGCACGGCCATGGTTAGTGTGGTCGGCCCACTGGCCATCGTCGCTGCGGCCAGGATGTACGGGAAGGCCGTATTTTTCCTGAAGACCGAGCAGGCGGTCCACCTGGCCGTGGAGAGGGGGCTCACTGTGGGCGGGACACATTTGCCCGTCGACCCTCTGGAGGTTACGGCCCAGAGGGTCGAGATCTCTAACGTCCCGCCCTTCATTGCCAGCGAGCTCCTTCTCCCCCACCTCACCACCCTGGGGGAGATCCGGTCGGGTGTCCAGCCGCTCCTGCTTGGCCTGAAGGACCCCGCCCTCCGACACATCTACTCCTTCCGGCGCCAGGTGTTTATTTGCCTGGCCCGGGAGGAGGTCACCGAGGGCTCATTCACTGTCCTCCACGAGGGAGCGGCCTATCGCGCCTTCTGGACGGCGGACGGCATGCGGTGCCACCTGTGCCGCGAGGTGGGGCACATACGGAAAAACTGCCCCACCCAGAAGGCTGCCCAGCCCGTGCCAACGGCTGATGGTGGTGCCGCCGCACACACTCCC
>NC_057734.1:49370627-49380079 GCF_004010195.1 Chiloscyllium plagiosum
TCTTCCTGGTGGTGGAAATTGAATAAAGATTCGTGCACTTTGTGTCTTTCAGTGTGTCTCACACCTGCACACACACACCATGGGTGCTGGGGAAAAGTAAGCACTACCGCACTTAGGTGGTAGTGTGGGGGTTTGAGAAAAAGAAACAGGAATAACAGATGTCCTGTTCACACTGAGAACTGGCTGTGGAGGAAACGGGATCAATGCCAAGGATTGTAAATAAAGGGTGAGGTGGTGATAGTAAACTGGCCTTTGTAGGGTTATTTCAAGCTCTGTATTGTCAGGCGATCTAAAGCCAGTCCCTGAATATTAGGTTGATCTTCCAAAGGAAGCAGTTTGTAATGAACAGAAATCTGATGCACACGCAGTGGAATGTCCTTTTTATAATTGTGTTTTACTGAGTCTCTTTCGCACAATATTCACATAACAGGCACTAGGGCCATTGGCAGCTCCAGGAACTATTTCAGGCTGTTGGGATCCTTCAGAACAGGGTGCTTTACAAACTTGGGAACATAGTAAATAGGGGCAGGAAGAGGCCATTCGGCCCTTTGAGCCTGCTGCGCAGTTCAGTTTGATCATGTCTGATCATCCAACTCAGTCCCCTGTCGCTGCTTCCTCCCCACGCCCCTTGAGAAGGTGGTGGTGAGCTGCCTTCTTAAACTGTTACAGTTCATTTGCTGTGGGTTGACCCACAATGCCCTTAGGGAGGGAATTCCAGGATTTTGCCCCAGTGACATTGAAGGAACAGCCGATATATTCCCAAGTCAGGATGATGAGTGGCTTGAAGGGGATCTTGCAGGGGATGGGGTGTTCCCATGTATCTGCTGCCCTTATCCTTCAAGATGGAAGTGATCGTGGGTTTGGAAGGTCCTGACTAAGGATATTTGATGGATTTTGTTGGTGCAATTTGAATTCCATTGATAAATAAATCTGGAATTGAAAGCTCGTCTCTGTGATGGTGACCATGAACTATTGTTGATTGTTGGAAAAAACCTATCTCATTCTCTCATGTCGTTCAGGAAGGGAAGCTTTTACCTGGTCTGGCCTGCAAAGTGGAATCCCCGATGAAGACCTTACGCTTGAAACGTCGACTCTCCTGCTCCTTGGATGCAGCCTGACCGGCTGTGCTCTTCCAGTGCCACACGTTTTGACTCTGATCTCCAGCATCTGCAGTCCTCACTTTCTCCTCTGAGATAACTCAAGCAAACCATTCAGCTCAAAGGACAACACGTGGTGCGAGTTCGATACTGGCACTCATGTTCCATGCAAAATATCCAAACTCTAGCCCACACGGAGGAATCACATGTTGAAGAAAAGCAGTTAATTTTGGGATGCTGAGTAAGATCTACAGACTAAAACAACAAAGAAAGAAGAGCAAAAAGTAAGATCAGGGATTCTTGATAAATAAACACAAGAAAAAGCAAAGAATTATCACAGTTGGGGATCAGGAAATTTGCTGGCGTTTTCTGTCTTTTTGCGACTTTCTCTTCTCCTGCTAACTTTTTAAATGCTGCTCATCGATTTACAGGCCTGTGTTCTGTAGAAGGACCTGCATCTGCCGGGCAGTGCGTCGTAACCGTGGAGACTGCCTGAGTCTGCAGCCTGAGGCCTAACTCCAGTTCTCACCCTCTGAGACCTGGAGTGTGTGTGTGTGGTTCACAAGCTGGGGGTGGCAGGAATAGGGGGTGAGGAGGGGCTTGAGAATACAGAAATGGGAGTGGCACAAGCCAAGGAGTGAGGAGGACAGGGTGGGTGGACTGGCATTAGAGGCACTGGAATGGACAGAACATAGGAGGTGGTTGCTGGGGGCGAGGGGGGGGGTCAGTAAGGGGATGTTGGGGGTGTAGTTTTGAACCAGTTAACTCTGGCTGGAGGAGGAGTGTGTCTTGCGCTGGGTGTAGTCCCAGTGGTCTTCAGCAGTAGCAGCCCCCATCTGAACACAGGGTTGATTCCTGTATAACAAGTGAGGAACTGGGTGTGGGTGCAGAGCTTAGATCTGTGTCTGTGTGATAGGGGGCCAAGAGCTTGCACAGTTAATGCATGATCCAATCTGTGCAAAATTCAAGTGAACAGCTGAGGTTTGTAAAATGTAAGGCGGGAGAGCATAAGGAGGAATCTTGACAATATCTTTGATTAAATAGTTGTTGCTCCATTTGGTGGTCTGAAAATGAGTCCCGTGCACAATCAATTGATCTGAACCAAGGCAGCTGCATGGTAAAGACTATCTTCAGCAGTGAGAGTATTCCTCGGCTCAGCTGTGGCAAACTCTGATGATTAGTTAATGCCCAAACCAGGTTGCCCTTGTGAAGATAAAAACACCAGTGGATCCAAGGCTCTAAGGCTCTGGTGAACAAGCTAGGCCACAGCTTACCTCGTATACCTCAAAACGATTGGAAATCAAAGGGCGATGACTCCAGTCACTATAAATAACCAAAGTAATATCATAGTTAATTCACTGGACGATTGGTCTAGCCAATGAAGCTCACCTGGGCTTGGGGTCACTCAGGACCCATGGTCACTCAGGGACTGGTCTCCCTCAGGGTCTGGTCTCCCTCAGGGTCTGGTCTCTCTCAGGGTCTGGTCTCCCTCAGGGTCTGGTCTCCCTCAGGGTCTGGTCTCTCTCAGGGTCTGGTCTCCCTCAGGGTTTGGTCTCCCTCAGGGTCTGGTCTCTCTCAGGGACTGGTCTCTCTCAGGGTCTGGTCTCCCTCAGGGACTGGTCTCCCTCAGGGTCTGGTCTCTCTCAGGGACTGGTCTCCCTCAGGGACTGGTCTCCCTCAGGGTCTGGTCTCTCTCAGGGACTGGTCTCTCTCAGGGACTGGTCTCTCTCAGGGTCTGGTCTCCCTCAGGGACTGGTCTCCCTCAGGGACTGGTCTCTCTCAGGGTCTGGTCTCCCTCAGGGACTGGTCTCCCTCAGGGTCTGGTTTCCCTCGGAGTCTGTTGTCATTCAGTGTCTGGGGTCACTCAGGGCCCATGGTCACTCATGGCCTGTGTTCATTTGCTCACATTTCCTCAGTACTGGCTGTGCTTGTTGAAGGTCATTTTCTTAATCATTGGGGCCTGGTCCACCTCTAACCAACCCTTTATCACTCAGGAAGCTACACCTCTGCAGCCTAGTTATACTTCCCCAGAGACAACTGTGAAAGTCTACCCTGAAACCAATGTAGGTGAGTTTGTTATGAATTTGACTGATTGTCTGAAACTGATTCCTCATGTAGCTCTTAACACACTTGGGATTATTCAGCAGGTGCTGTGCAACCACAGAATTACACATTACAGTGCACTATTTGTTTTCAGTTTTGTAGGTGTTCCTAAACTATGTGTTGTGATTATGTCGAATTTGTTCAGGTGAGTGCTGAACGTAGATTGTTAACAACATGTCTCGCTTTTCAACATGATCCAGAATCTGTCATGACAGACAACTCTTTAATCTGCTGCTGAGCCAAGAATATTTCTTGCTGAGCTTGTGTTGTGGGTTAGTTTGAGAGAGAGTGGTGTTTGAGCAGACTGAAACCACAGACATGTGAGATTTATACTCATCTTTCCGACAACAACAGCTTCTTCCATTCTGGCAAGAGTTTATTTTTTTTCTCGTGTTGTTAACCCTTTCCACAACAAATTGATCTCTCCTAATTTATTTGCACTTGTCCAGTTTGCCTTCTCTGGATAAATTGGGGCTGTGTTTACACAGGAACTAGTCATCCTCTGATATCTCTTCCCCCTTCTTAATGTGGGAGCTTAGCCATTGAAAATGAGTGGATCCTTCAACAATCAGTGGAGATCACCCCATCGTTCTGGCTAACACTTATCCCTCAATTGATCGGACTGGAGGAGGCTTGTCAGTGTGAGGGAGGCTGCCTGTGTGCTTTCCTACATCAGTGATGGCTTCACAGAAAAAAAATGAAGTGAAAAAGATTTTCCTAATCACCGGAACCTGGTCCACTCCCAGCCAACTCAAAGCTACACCGCCAGGGACTGGTTATAGTGTCAATACTTTCACACTGACAACTGTAAAACTGTAAAACAATGTACATTTCCTGGTTGTCATGGTCAAAGTCCACCACTTCAGGTAGCTTTGGAGCAGGTGGACAGACACCCAAGGTGGCTATATAAATCCAAGATGTTATTGCAAGCCTTCTGGTGTCAATATGTTACATGAGCTAATTTGGCATCAGTTGTAAGCTCTTATCCTCACTTATGTCAATAATAAAAGTGAAAGAGTCCCAGCAAAAGTCCTTGGGCTACACATCTGTCCAGGTCTTGCCAATAAAAATTTTTTTTTTTTAAACACTGGCACATTTAGATTAGATTACATTACATTACAGTGTGGAAACAGGCCCTTCGGCCCAACAAGTCCACACTGACCCTCCGAAGCTACCCTCCGATTTCTAGGCTAACAAGCTTAACTTTCATTACCTCCCTATAAACCTGAATATTTTTTATTAGAGGATCCATTTAACACCTGACTCATTACCCCCAGTCAGAATCCGTTAAATTAGCTCTGAGCTTGGGCCTAGATTAGATTACTTACAGTGTGGAAACAGGCCCTTCGGCCCAACAAATCCACACTGACCCTCCGAAGCGCAACCCACCCAGACCCATTCCCCTACACCTAACACTACGGGCCATTTTTAGCATGACCAATTCACCTGACCTGCACACATCTTTGGACTGTGGGAGGAAACCGGAGCACCCAGAGGAAACCCACGCAGGCACAGGGAGAACGTGCACACTCAACACAGTCAGTCGCCTGAGGCGGGAATTGAACCCGGGTCTCTGGCACTGTGAGGCAGCAGTGCTAACCACTGTGCCACCGTGCCGCTCACTGGAAACCTGTTTTCTCGACATTACTCACATGAGTAGGGTCTAGAAATGGTGGCGGGAGGCCTGAACACAGGTCTGGATACACTTTCCACTGCTTTTAAAGGACATCTTGTGCATACAAACGAAAGGTCTAACATGAAGTTCAGACCTCTGCATGTAAATTTGATTAGTCCGGAGGCATGGGGCCATGATGAACAGCAATGTCTCCGCCCAGTCTAGGAAGGGGTGAGAACCAGGCATGAGTTTGGGTTTAGGGAATGTGAAGGGCGGGATCGGAGGTTGTAGATTGTTGAATTCTTGGCCACAATGGAAGGAAAATCCATCGGATTTTTGTAGGGAAACGGGGAGGGGGAAGAATGATGGAAGATGTTGTGATGATACTATAGCTTTAAGAAGTGTATTTTGTCCTGGGTTTCTTTGGAGAGAGGTTTTAAGACAGGGGCAGCAAGATGTCCATTTGCATTCCATAGAGTCGTAGAGTTATACAGCATGAAAACCCTTTGGTCCAACTTGTCCATGCTGACCACATATCCTAAATCAATCTAGTTCCATTTGCCAGCATTTGGCCAATATCCCTCTAAACCCTTCCTATTCATATACCCAGCCTTATAAATGTTGTAATTGTACCAGCCTCCACCACTCCAAGCAAAATAGCTCCAGCCTATACATCCTCTCCCTAAAGCTCAAACCCTCCAGCTTGTGATGCCATTTTTTTTTTCCAAACCTGAACAATAGAAGCAGCCTGAATGGGTGGGGTCAAGCTCCACAGAACCAGGATTTTTTAGTTTTGTTTTCAGCAGCCATTGCTGGGGTCTTGAAGCTGGGATTGGAAGCTGCAGTATATCTCTCCTCACTTCTCTGCCTCAGAGTTTTCTCTTGATGTTTTCCCCTCCCGGTCTGGAGAATGACCTGTGAGACAATCTAATTTATTGAATTTGCCTTTGTCAAGGGTATGTTTATGGGATGTTGCTACATTGGCACAGTTATTATTTAGTACTTAAATAATATATTATTCTGTTAAGTTTCCCAGTAGAATTAAGTTATGCCAATTTATTTTTTCTTTTGTTGTATTTTAACTGTAATGTATGAATAAGATGTGTTTTGTTTCAAGACTAATCAAACTGCATCTGGAATGCAATGACTGGCATTTACCTTTAAAATAGGAAAAAGTTAAGGTCTCGACTATCATCTTGATATATTTTGAGGGGCTTTGGTCTCGTCCATAACAATGTGGAGTGTGAGTAAGAGAGTGGAACTGGGCTGGGAGGCTGGTGATGATTTGACAGTGGGCAGCTATATTGCAGGGTGTGTATGGGGTCGTGGCTATCGTTGCTCAGGGTCGGGTTTGTTCATGTCTGAGTGAAGGCTGCAGACGTCTGAGAGAGTGCAACTGAATCAGCAGCAAGACCACAACTCCATGAAGGTACCACACCGGCAAGTTTGGAAATGGCTCAGCATGTGCTTTGCACAGTCCCAATCAGTGAATGCTACACAGAAAGGAAACTTACATTCCATATCCTGGTCCAAGCTGTATGGCAGCAACAGGTATCAGTGTCAGTGCTCAACTGGCAATGACATCTGACCTCAGTGTGAATCCTTCTCACAAGAGCACATGAAACAGCATCAGGTATAGGCCATTCGGTCCACTGAGCCTGCACTGCCATTCAACATGGCTGAACTTGGTCTTCATCTCCACTTCCCAACACCCATTCCCCCGCTCCTCCGCCCCCCCCCCCCCACTTCCCAAATCCCTCCGTTCTCTGGAGATCAAAAATCCGCCCGTTGAAAACCGGAAAATATTCAACGTTGGAGCATCTGTGGAACGTAGACTTCTAAAGATCCACAATCCCAAAGTGAATGGTGAAAGACTGCAGAAAGCCGCTGAATACAGGCATTCGGGACAGTCCTCCTCCATGAATCACAAAAAACTGGCAACCAAGTTCTGTGGGTAACAGGGAAGCTAGATGGAATATTGAGCATTGTTACAAAGAGAATGGAGTATAAAAGTAAGAAGTCTGACTAAAACAATACAAGGCACTAGTCAGACCATAGCTGGAATACCGTGAGCATTTTCAGTTCCCTTACCCAAGGAAGGATATATTGACATTGGAGACATTTCAGAGAAGTTCACTCAGCTGATCCTGGGTATGGAGAGACTGTCTTATTTGGAGAAGTTGAGTAGGTTGGAGGTTGAGTAGGTTGGGCCTGTACTCATTGGCGTTTAGAAGAATGAGCAACAACCTTATTGAAACAAATAAGATCCTTCGACAGGATTGATGCAGAAAGATTGTTTCCGGTTTTGGGAGAGTCTGGGACCAGACGGCATCATCTCAGAACAAGGGGGTCACATAATTAAGATAGGGACGAGGATGAACCCCTCTGAGAGGGTTGTGAGTCTATGGAATACTTTATCACTGTTGAGGCTGGGTCATTAAGTACATTCAAGGCTGAGAGACAGGTTTTTAATCAGTGAGGAAATCAAAGGTTCTGGGGTGAGGATGATCAGATTAGGCATGATTTCATTGCAGCTCGATGGGCTGAATGGTCTACTCTGCTCCGATGGTGAATCCATGACAGATCTCTGGTTAGCTAGGGCAGGATGCTGCGTGAAGTAGCAGGTTCTGAATGCAGGAAACATATCCGTTCCTGTCCTACTCAACTACCAGAGCTGAAAATGTGTTGCTGGAAAAGCGCAGCAGGTCAGGCAGCATCCAAGGAGCAGGAGAATCGATGTTTCGGGCATGAGCCCTTCTTCAGGAAGAAGGGCTTCCTGAAGGAGGGCTCATGCCCAGAACATTGATTCTCTTGCTCCTTGGATGCTGCCTGACCTGCTGCGCTTTTCCAGCAACACATTTTCAGCTCTGATCTCCAGCATCTGCAGACCTCACTTTCTCCTACTCAACTACCACTCTGCCTCATCATGGTGTGTGTGAACTCAAAGCTCGAAGCAGCTCGATGGACAGATTCCTGCTGTTTTAAATGAATTTTATTGTCACGTGTATTCAAGACAATACTGTTAAAACAGTTTGGTCGCCACAATCTGTGTCATTTTGGATTATAACATGCATAAGAAGAAATTACTTTAATAGAGCTTCATCTTCTGTTCAATTGACAGAAAAATTCAAGGTTGAAAAATAAGAAATAAAGTTTAACTTTACAGTCTTTCTTGTCAAGTATGGCTCTGGATTTTCTTAAGGTCTCAGGTTTCTGTGAGGTGGTCTCCAGTCTCCGGTGCACAATCAATCCCTGTTCCAGGTCCAGCCGAAGCTTCAGGACCCTCCTGCTCTGCTGTCAAACCGACATCATTAGGAACCCCCGTTCCGGGCCCGAAATCGCAAGGAGTCACAGATTGAGGCCCGATATCACTAGGAAACCTTGACCTGGGCCTGACATCACTAGGAATCCCTGATCTGGGCCTGACAACACTAGGAATCCCTGATCTGGGCCTGACATCACTAGGAATCCCTGATCCAGGCCTGACATCACTAGGAATGCCCGATCTGGGCCTGACATCACTAGGAATCCCTGATCTGGGCCTGACATCACTAGGAATCCCTGATCCAGGCCTGACATCACTAGGAATCCCTGATCCAGGCCTGACATCACAAGGAATCCCTGATCCGGGCCTGACATCACTAGGAATGCCCGATCTGGGCCTGACATCACTAGGAATCCCTGATCCAGGCCTGACATCACTAGGAATACCTGATCTGGACCCGACATCTCAAGGAATCCCCGATCCAGGCCTGACATCACGAGGAATCACTGATTCAGGCCTAGCATCATGAGGAATCCTCGATCCAGGCTCAAAATCTCAAGGGATCACTGATTCAGGCTGACATCACTAGGAATCCCTGAACCGAGCCTGACATAATCACAAATCACTGATTCAGGCCCGACATCACTAGGAAACACTGATCTGGGCCTGATATCGCTTGGAAACCCTGATCCAGGCTCAACATCTCTAGGAATCCCCGATCAGGGCCAATCATCACTAAGAGTTCCTGAACCAGGCCCAATATCACTGAGTCCCTGATCTAGGCCCAATAGCACTATGAATCCCTGATCCAGGCCTGACACCACTTGGAGTCCCTGTTCTTGGCCTACTACAACTTTGTGCCACAGCTGCAGCTGCTGCCTCACCTCTTTGCCCTGAGGCCTACTCCAGCATCAGCACGATCATTCCCTCTTGTCATCACTTTTCACCCCACCAACCTCTACATTCAAAGGATCATCCTCCACATTTCAGAGAATTCCAACAGAACACCACCACCAAACACATCTTCCCCTCACTCCTCCGTCTGCATTTCACATGGATCGTTCACTCTAGTCCACTCCTCAAGCACCAACACCACTCCCCTCCATGTAACTTCCCATACCCCTTCACCTCCTCCCTGCTCACCATCCAAATCTCTAAACAGTCCTTCCAACTGAAGCAGCATTTCCCCTGGACCTCCTCCGATCTTGTGGATTATATTTGCTACACCCAGCGTGGCCTGCTCTACATTGGAGAAACCAAACGCAGACTGGGTGACCATTTTGCAGAACACCTCGGGCCTCTCCATTGCCAGTCATTTTAACACAGCGTACTGACTGCATGTCCATGTGTCTGTCCTCGGCATGCTGCAGTG
>NC_057734.1:49380157-49389072 GCF_004010195.1 Chiloscyllium plagiosum
CCACTCCCACCCTCCCATTCCTCTCCCAGCCCCCTTCCACCCCCCCAACATTCCTAACGAAGGGCTTCAGCCCGGAACATTGACTCTGCTGCTCCTCGGATGCTGCCTGACCTGCTGTGCTTTTCCAGCACCACTCTGATCTTAACTCTGGTTTCCAGCATCTGCCGTCCTCACTTCTGCCTAAATAAACGCTGGGCCTTGCCAGTGATGTCCAAATTGCATGAGCAAAGTAAAAAAGAAAATATTTAGTTCTTTATGTCTGTCCTAGCTCCTTGAAAGCTGTGTTATGCAACTAGTCCAAATCTCTCCCCCTTTCCCATCTTGACTGCCAGCACTTCCTTTCCAAGTATTCATGCCAGTTCCTTGTGCATGGTGACTGTCTCTGCCAACCTTACAGCCAGCGTATTTCCATTCAGATTCACTTGTTATGCCAACAACAAATGGCTGCGGATGAATACAGCGAAAACAAGTGCAGCATGTCGATGGAAAGAAATGAAGTAATGAGAGCTCTGCCTTGAATCATTTATGATGGTCTCTGGCAATTCCCCAATTACTGATGTCATGCAAACCAGACTATAATCCTGTGTTTTCTCTCTACCTCTTTTTTTAAATGGTGGAGTTACAATAGTGAGCCTCCAATCCATAAGGATCGTTCCCGATTCGATAGAATTTTGAAAGGTGTTTCATCCACTATTTCTAGGGCCACTTCTTGGGATGTAGATTATTGGTCCCTGCGCATTAACTTTAATCCAAGCAATTTCTGCAACAACAGTTCTCTACTAATACTGACTTCCTTCACTTCCTTCCTGTCACTAGATCCTGTGTTCTCCTACATTCTTGGGACATTGTTCGTGTCCATCTTTTGTGAAGATAGAACCAGTATATGCAGCCTGCCATCTCTTTGTTTCTCAATATGACATGGGTTTGTAAGACTATATACCAAGTGGGGGTGGGGCACGGTGTTCGAATTGAAGATGAGAGGGGCTGATTGGCCTCCTTGTCTTCCTGTGAAAGCTCAGGAATCTTGAGATAGCAGACAGGAGGGGGTTGCAGTGGTTGAATGGTGTGAGGCATTGGTGGGGTTTGCCAACAGTGAATTCGAACAGATGTCTTGGTGAATGGGAAAGCAACAAGAATGGGGGGGATCTTTTGGAAACATATAAAGTTATGAATGGAATAGATAAGGAGGTTCTTTCCACCGGGAGAAAGTGAGGATGGCAGATGCTGGAGAGTCAGAGTTGAAAAGTCGTTGCTGGAAAAGCACAGCCGGTCAGGCAGCATCCGAGGAGCAGGAGAGTCAACGTTTTGAGCATAAGCCCTTCCTGATGAAAGGCTTTTGCTCAAAACATCGACTCTCCTGCTCCTCGGATGCTGCCTGACCGGCTGTGCTTTTCTAGCACCATGCTTTTTGTCTGAGGTTGTTTCCATTGGCCGGTGAAACTAAAGTGGGGGGGGGGGCATAGTCTCAGAATAAGGGGGAGCAGGTTTAAGACTGAGTTGAGGAGGAACTCCATGAAGGGGTTGTGAATCTCTGGAATTCCCTGCTCAGTGAAGCATTGAGGCAAAGGCAGATAGACCTTTGAACAGTGAGGGGATTGTGGGATACGGTGAGAGGGCGGGTGAGTGGAGCTGAGTCCATGAGAAAGATGACCCCATTGAATGGCGGAGTGGGCTCGATGGGCCACATGGCCTGCTCGTAGTTCTTATATAAGGTTCATGTTGTCCAATGAAGGGGCTTCTGCCTGAAGAGCAGTTAGAATGGACCAGAGCTGCTGGGGAATAGGCTGGCTGGAAGGATTTCACTGTTGGGATTTGGGGTTGAGAATTTGATGCTCCTTGACAGACCATTGCCTTGAAATTGAGGCCTAGCAGTTTAGGGAACCAGTTAAACTCTTTCCTGACTGAGCATCTCATTCAAACCCACCCCGTTACCCTCCATGTCCCATGGACAATCCACCCAATCTGCACAATATTCGACACTATGGGCAATTTAGAATGGCCAATCCATCTAACCTACCCATGTTGGGACTATGCGAGGAAACTGGAGCACCCGGTGGAAACCCATGCAGAGAGAATGGGCAAACTCCACACATCGCCCGAGACTGGAATTGAACCCGTGTCCCTGGTGCTGTGAGGCAGCGGTGCTAACCACTGGGCCACCGTGTTGCCCAATTTGGGCCTGATCTTCAGTTCTAATTTGACAGAGAGCTGCACTGTTAGTCAGAGCCTCTAACCCAATCAGAGTCCACTTGCTAAACAGCTAACAGTCCTCTGTCAGACAGTCTGAACATAGTTGCCCCCTTACATTTGAATTTCTTAAGAATTCTCCCTATGACCACAAGATGAACATCCCCAATAAGTATGCCTTTTTACAGCAGCACTCAAGCTGTGTTCAGTGAAATGTCTGAATGATTTAATCATGACAAATTGAGGGGGTGGGGGAGGGGTCAATGTTCTGCTCTACTTAAAAAAGGATCTTAGTTTTAAGATTCATTTCCTTATCTGGTTTTGAGACTAGCTTGACAATGATCTGGAACTCAGTTTCCAAGTGAGTGCACAGAGTGAGTATGATCTGCAAGCCGGATTACTTTCCCTAGAGTCAGCCTGGACTGGTTTTGGATTTGGACTGGAGATAGTGGAGGTTGGATTGTTTCCCATCTTGTATTGTCAATGATCCTGTGAGTAATTGTGGATGATTGGAAGGGCTCTTATTCACAGACCCCCGCTCACATTTTCTGACCTAGTGAAATACTTGAAACAGTCCATTGTTTGGTACTTAAGCAATCATTCTGAGCTGTTTGTCTCAGGAATGTTTAATTACATCTCCCTCAACAGTTCAAAATTAATTTACTGCTTTATAAGAATTTTGTAAATGTACAAAAGCTTCTGGGACTAGCTCCAACAGAATGCAGACATAATTCTTCAGATATTGTGTTGAAAAAGACTTTTAACCTTTCAGTCTGTAATAGGATGGTGGAAATCTGGAACACCTTCCACTTCCCGCCTCCTATGTATATAGATTCAGGGACCCTTCCAGTTGGGCTCGTCAAATGGCAGCGGTCTGATAGTAGTTGCTTTACGGTCTTAAGGGATATTGAACAAGGATAAGGTATGTGACTCTGAGGTACAGATTGATTGTTGAGTTGGTGTCACTGGATTGAGGAACTGACTGGGCCACCCCTACTCTTTGTCTGGGGTGTTTAGATTAGATTACTTACAGTGTGGAAACAGGCCCTTCGGCCCAACAAGTCCACACCGCCCCGCCAAAGCGCAACCCACCCATACCCCTACATGTACCCCTTACCTAACACTACGGGCAATTTAGCACGGCCAATTCACCTGACCCTGCACATCTTTGGACTGTGGGAGGAAACCGGAGCACCCGGAGGAAACCCACGCAGACACGGGGAGAACGTGCAAACTCCACACAGTCAGTCGCCTGAGGCGGGAATTGAACCCGGGTCTCTGGCGCTGCGAGGCAGCAGTGCTAACCACTGTGCCGCCGCTCAGTCTTTTACCAAGGATCAGGCTTTGCTGATGAACAGCAGCTCATTACAGGAAACAGCTTGTACTTAGCAAGATTAAAGAGCACTTCATATTTATCATCCACCGCCTCCCATTTATACAAAGTCAATAGCATTGACCCCAGTGACATCAGAGAGTTCAGGGACTTGTTTCCACCCTGTTCAATCTGCAGTCTGTCAGAGAGAAGCAAGGGGAAGATGATATTTCCATTTGATTCATGTCTAATGTCCACTTGTTTCATGCCTCAGCTTAATGGGTAAAATCCGCTGTTCCATATCTCAGCTCTATCATTGTTGGAATATAGGAGAAAGACGTTTGATTTTTAGAATCCTAACCTCAGGAAATCCACAAACACTTCATCAGAAATTCCAGAACCTTCCAAGGGGGTGCAGTCACTGTGCGGGTAGCGCTCCCAGTCGGCATATAAAAAAAGACTTGCATTCACGTAGCGCCTTTGCACTGCAATCAGATCATGTGGAAGTGACGTGCCTCTGATTTTGTTTCAGGCATAGACATTGGCCAGCAGCCCTTATCTTTCACATTCACACATGAGGGTAGGTGCGAGGTCTCAGTTTGAAGCTGCACTCAAGAGTTGGTACTGGTGCGGCACTCCCTCAGTCCAGCACTTTAGTGCCAGCCAGCTTAGGGACTTACATCCTTGGTGTGGGACTTGAACATACAAAGTAAGCTCTCGTTGGTACAGAGGGGACAAGGTAAAAGCTGTACCTCAGCTATACAAAGCCAAGCTATCAAAGTAGCACACAAGTTGTTTTCTTCTTTATTCACACAATGTGGGCTTGGAGGGGAACGTGCAGGGAACGGTGTTCCCATGTATCTGCTGCCCTTGTCCTTCGAGATGGAAGTGGTTGTGAGTTTGGAAGGTGATGTCTAAGGATCTTTGCAGTGCATCTTGTAGATGGTACACACTGCTGCTACTGAGCACTGGTGGTGGAGGGAGTGGATTTGGTGCCAGTCAAGGGGGCTGCTTTCTCCTGGATGGTCTCAAGCTTCCTGAGTGTTGTTGGAGCTGCCCCCATCGGGAGTAATCCATCACCCTCCTGACTTGTACCTTGGAGATGGTGGACAGGCTTTGGCAAGTCACTGCAGTATTCCTAACCTCTGACCTGCTCTTGTAGGCGCTGTATGTGGTGGGTCCAGTTGAGTTTCTGGTTAATGGTAACCCCCAGGATGTTTATAGTGGGGGGATTCAGTGAAAGTAACACCATTGAATATTAAGGGGCAATGGTTAGATTCTGTGATGATCATTGCCTGGCATTTGTGTGGCGCATATGTTACCTGTGGAGCCCAGGATGTTATATGAAGGTATTGGTATCTGGGAAACAGGATGTTGTTATTGTGTGTGGCTCACTGGTGTCTGGGGATGGTTGGTATTGAAGTGAGATTTGTTGGGTTTATTTGAGCAACAATTCTGTTTCCACACACGTTATCCCAAGACATTAAGGGTTGTCGGATACTGAAGCTGTGTCTGTCGGAGATTCCAGTAAATACATCCCATGTGCTGGAGTGGCTGCCTGGAATCCTGCTCAGGTGGTGAGGCTGTTTACCTGCTCACTCCAGAGTCAGTGATCTCTCTTTCCAGGAAGGGCTATGCCAGTCACATGCCAGTAAGTCAGCGCCAAGATTGTCAGAACATCTGCCCCAGGACCAAGCCCCTGCCCAGTCCCAGCTGCCTGCCAATGAGTGCAGGAGGCTGCGGTCACTGTAGGAGGAGCTCCAGGATCATGGAAGAGCCTGGTGTGATTGGCGGAGAGGGAGTAGCTGCAGGGTTTCTGGGGTGGGGGACGCAGGGGGAAAAGAGTATCAATGACAGGGGGTGGCTCTCAGTGAACATAGAAACAGGAACTAGGAGTGGAAGTAGGAAATTCAGCCCTTCTAGCCCCTTCACATGGGTATGATCTTATCGTGGTCTCCACCCCACTGTCCTGCCTGCTCCCTTGAGCTCTTTATCTCACTTTTCATTAGAACCATGTCAGTTTCTCTCTTGAATTTGTAGATTGATCTTTCCTCCACCTCACCCTCGGGCAGAGAGCTCCACAGATTCCCACCGCCCCCCCCCCCCCCTCCTCTCAGTGTTGAACCTCCCTCCTCTCATTCGATATCCATGACCTCTTGTTTGAGACTGTCCCACAAGGGAGAGCATCTGTTCAAAGTCCCCCCTATCAGTCCCCTTTAGCATTTTATACCCCTCAATCACCTCCCGCCCCTCCCCATTCTCCTGAACTCCAGCGAGTACAGGCCTGAGCTGTTCAACCCCTCCTCACCCACCAGCCCTTCCATCCCTGGGATCAATGTGGTGGCCCTCCTCTGAACTGCTTCCAGTGCCTCCCCATCCTTCCTCAAGTAAGGAGACCAAAACTGGACAAAGTGCTCCCGGTGTGGTCTCACCAATGCCTTATATAATTATAACAACACTTCCTTACTTTTACAATCCAGTCCTTTTGCAATAAACACCAGAAATTTGCCAGAAATGCAGCCTTGTCCCTTGTAATAACCCGACTGGAAAGGGGCATTATTTCTTACTGAACACTAAAATAAAGCCACAACTCATTGTACATATACCCCAGCCCAGGACAGACCATCCCTGGGTCTGCTCTATTTCTTCTTTTGCTCTCATTTACTTTCGACATCCATAAGTGTTATCACACACACAAAGAGCAAAGAGCAATACAGCACAGGAACAGGCCCTTCGGCCGTCCAAGCCTGCACCACCACAATTTGCCCCTCCATACTGAAACTGTCTCCACTTACAGGATCCGTATTCCTCCGTTCCCTTCCTACTCATGTATTTGTCCAGGTGCTTCTTGAATGCTGCTACTGTGTCTGCCTCCACCACCTCCTCTGACACCAAACAGCACCAACTCCATCAGCAAGGCCAGCACCCTCAAACTAGTGGACCTGTACCTCACTACACACTTCACTTTCACTGACCAGACCTACAAACAAATCAATGGGACACCCATGGGATCACCAATATCAGGACTCTTAGTAGAAGCAGTGATGCAGAGACTAGAACGAACAGCCCTTCCCATGATCCAACCCACATTTTG
Source organism: Chiloscyllium plagiosum (assembly GCF_004010195.1). Lineage (NCBI taxonomy): Eukaryota > Metazoa > Chordata > Chondrichthyes > Orectolobiformes > Hemiscylliidae > Chiloscyllium > Chiloscyllium plagiosum. The sequence continues at coordinate 49,386,751 of NC_057734.1, forward strand.
GCTCTGCTACATGAGTGACAGCTTTGTCATCACAAAATGGAACAAATTATAAGGAAACCTACAACATCATCAACAACATCCTTACTGGCATAATTTTCACAAAACAGGAGGAGAACAGTAGCAGACTCCCCTTCCTAGATGTCACAGTGGAACAAATAGTCAATGGAGAACTGCAGACCAGCAACACACACAGACCAGATACTCAACTACAGGAGCAATCATCCTAACAGCTACACACAGAGCTGCATCAGGACACTATTTAAACGAGCCACAACGCACTGCAGCCCACCCAGGAACTATGAGCTGAAAAAGATAAATACCTATGCAGCGTGTTCAAGAACAATAGGTACCTGATAAACACAGTCCACTGATTCTTAAAGAACAAGAAGACACAACACACCCAGAGACTATAGCCACACTACCATACATAAAAGACATTTCTGAGATGACTACCAGACTACACCAACCTCTTGGCATCATGGTAGCTCACAAACCTACCAACACACTAAAACAGCTACTGATGAACCCTCTACCAACCACCAGCAAATCGAACATCATATACAGAGTACCCTGCAAGGACTACAACAAACACTACATCAGACAGACGGGCAGAAAACTAGCCACCAGGATACAACAGCACCAACTAGCCACCAAAAGACATGACCAGCTATCACTTGTATCCTTACAAACAGATAAAGGAGGACACTACTTTGACTGGGACAACACATTCTTCCTTGGACAGGCTAAACAGAGACACACACGGGAATTCCTAGAGGCCTGGCATTCAAACCGAAACTCCATCAATAAGCACGTTGATCTGGACCCCATTTACCAACCTCTGAGGAAAAGAACCGGAAATGATATCACCCGCCTTAACAGACCTCGGTCTGCTAAATAGAAAGTGGGACATAACACCTGTGTTTCAACAGAGGCTCACTGATGTTGTTACTGAGCATGGTGATAAAATGTCTGAGATCAAACCTGCCAGCTCAGCGAGCAAACTTACAAGCTGAACAACCACTAATTCTTATGTTTAATTGTGATTGTAAGAACAAGCAGGCACTAGGACCCTGGGCCTTCAGATTAAAAGTCTGGCACTATTCTGATTCAAATACCCAGGCTCACCAGTCTGCTTTTTTTTTAGTAATTAATTCCAGATTTGTTTTTATTGAATTCAAATTCTATCATCTGACAGGATTTGAACCTGGGTCCCGAGAGCATTAGCTGAGTTTCTGGATGAGTAGTCTCATAATGATACCACAAAGTCATCACCTCCCCTCAGTCTACTTTGTTTTTTAAAGATCTTAAGAAGCGTTTTTTGTTCAATTTCAATCTCCATTCTAGCCTTTAAAATAGTTTAATTGGCAATAAAACAGCCAATCCTGATTACATAATAATTTCATATCTGTAAAGAAATATCTAACTTGATCGTATAAATAATTTGTATTTCAGTCCTTACCAAGCAGGGTTAAGGATAAATTGAGAATACTGGAACACATTCACCTCCCTACCTGGATCGGGACACAAATCTCTGTCAGAACTGAATTCCCAGGATGTGTTTCAGGACATGCGAGAAGAGCACCAAGAGGAAAAGACAGGGAAGATCAAACAGCAATCTCGGGCTCAGGTGATGAGTCCAAGATGGACAGGTCATTGGCTGTTACCATGGGAACTCAGGGAGATTCATTAATGATTTCCCATGGGCCCATGTTCAGCTCCTTGATCAGGAACTGATTGAAGTCATTGACTCTGGCTTATTTCTGTTGGAGGTGAGAACTGGACAGTGGGTCCCCCATCTCCCCAATCAAATAAGTGCCTTCCCTCCTCACCATCACTGGGAACCATCACTGATGATGACTCTGGAGCAATACCTCCCACCCATCCCCATTATTTCTTTATTCACTGGATGTGGCCATCACTGGCTGAGCCAGTATTTATTACCCATCCTTGCCAGACCAGATAAGGGTGGCAGATTTCCTTCCCTAAAGGACATTAGTGAACTCCGGTGTGGATTTCACAACAATTGACAATAGATTCATGGTTATCATTAGACTCTTCATTTGTTATTAAATTGAAATACCAGCATCAGCATGGGGGGGGGAGTGGGGTGTGCTTTGAACCCACATCCCCAGAACATTATCCGGGTCTCTGGATTAACAGTCCAGCGGTAATACCACTAGACCATCGCCTCCTCTAAGCATCTGTATCCCAAGTATATTCTCTACAAGTGCCCATCCAATTCCCATCTGATATTGTTGATTATTTCCGCATTCCCCACTCTTGTTGTCAGTGAGACCCAAGGCATTCGCACTCACTGAGTAA
>NC_057734.1:49389572-49410700 GCF_004010195.1 Chiloscyllium plagiosum
CAGTGAGTCTGAGCTCATAGGTCAGTTCTGTTTTTAGCGGCTCGTCCTGGAGCACTTTAGCACCAGGTCAGGATCCTCAGACTCTGCCTCTGATATGGGCAATGTGTAAGGCACAGTAGCTCACCTCTTGCGCCCGGAGCATCTCAGAAGAAATTCATGCTCTTCTTCAGGTGCAAAGGTGTGAGGCAGTGACAGCCACCATGTCCATCTCAGACTCGCAGGCACCTTCAACGCTTGGCAGAGAAGGAGAACCCAAGGGTTCCGGAACAGTCAGAAAGGCTGTCGTTTGTGAGTTTGCAGCTCTCATATGGTCCATGTGCTTTGTTCAGGACCGTCACACCTACCCAAATGCTATACGTCACAAGGTCTGACCTCTCATTGACCATGAAACAAAATAAAACCGCAGATACTGGAATCTAGAGTCGACAGGGAGGCGGCTGGAAGAACACAGCAAGTCAGGCAGCTCCTGGAGGTGGAAAAGTCAACATTCCGGATGTAACCTTTCTTCAGCCCTCCCCCCACACCCCCACACCCAGCCTCAATCCTGAAGAAAGCTTACACCCAAAATGTCGACTGCTTACACCCACAATGTCAACTTCTCCATCTCCTGATGCTACCTGGCTTGCTGTGTCCTTCCAGCCTCCTACCTGTCTACCTGCATTGACCATGCCTCTTACCCAAGCAGGGCCATTTCCTTGGTTCCTACATCAAACTCCATCCCCGAAGTAAAGTGCCTCTTTCGCTCAGCAGCCTTGAGTCTGGTATTGATATCCCTAATGCTGTTTCATCCTCACCCCAGGTCTGGGAAGGTCAGATTGAACCTGGTGCTGAGTCTTCTCCCCATTAGCAGCTCTGCTGGAGCTATCCCTGTAGTTGCATGAAGAGCTGGTCCTTTAATCTACAATGAACCAGCACAGTTTGTACCGAGTGAAGCTGTAGGCTGTTTCTTTAAGTCAGCCTGTAAAGTTTGGACTGCTCTTTCCCCCAGAGCATTGGACGATGGATTGTATGGAGCTGTCCTTAGGTGACAAATGCCATTTGACTTGAGGAAATAATCAAATTCCCTGCTGATAAACGATGGCTCATTTTCAGTGACCAACACTTCTGGGAGTCTGTGTTTTGCAAAAGATGTGCATGGTTTTTCTCTTGTCATCCCCATGTTTGACGACTGAACCCTATGCATGTACTGTTCGTGATGGAGGGCTTTTGCCCGAAATGTTGATTCTCCTGCTCCTCAGATGCTACCTGACCTGCTGTGCTTTTCCAGCACCACATCTGCAGTGCTCCCTTTCTCCTCGGCGTATACAGCACATCCTTTGACTGGGCGCCCACAATGACTCGGAACATTGAGCCTATGAAAAGACCTGCATAGTCAATGTATAACTGAGTCCAGGGTTTACCAGGCTATTCCTAAGAATATGGGGGAATGCTGGAGGGGATTGCAGACTGATTGCAGTCCAGGACTATGTGCTGAAGCTTGGGGCAGCTGCTGCCGAGGCATGGTGGGAACGACCCACCTTGTAAGATCCGTGTGCCAAGGAATAATGGGGTCCCATTCAGTAACTGGGCTCCGTTGTTGCCTCAACTACAGGCCAAGATGTCTTCTGTAAATATAGAGTATGGTGGACATCAAAGACTTAATGTGTCACCTCGAAGCAAAAAGAGTAGCGATCTGAGTGGGTTCATTGACTGTCCATATACCAAAGATTTATTTTCTATGAATAAAGTATATTTTCGAAATTAAAACCAAATGTCTGTCCTTGTTAGCAGTCTGGGCACTGCTTCCTCCACAGTGGCTATGTCTGCATCTAAACCTGGCCACCAGATATAACCTCTTGCCAACATCTTCAGTTTGGAAACCCCTGGATGACCCAGGTGAAGTTCAGCCAGGATCTGGTGGCGACCTTTGCTTGAGGCAATCGCTCTTTCTCCCCATAGTAACATACCTGTCCTCTACGGCGATAGGGTCATAGTCATAGAGATGTACAGCACAGAAACAGACTCACCCATGCCAACCAGCTAGCCCACATTAATCTAGTCCCATTTCCCAGCATTTGGCCCATATCCCTCCAAACCCTTCCTATTCATATACCCATCCAGATGCCTTTTAAATGTTGCAATTGTACCAGCCTCCACCACACCCTCTGGCAGCCCATTCCACACACACAACCACCCTCTGTGTGAAAAAGTTGCCTCTTAGGGTCCTTTTAAATCTTTCTCCTCTCACCCTTAACCCTAGTTCTGGACACCCCCACCCCAGGGTTAGTCTCTCTGAGTGCAAAAAGGTTGTGACGACCCTTTTGTTTCCCCCATCACCACCAACTGTTTCAGGATTGTCAGGACTGGATCTTTCTACGTCCAAGGGGGTCTAATATTTTTAAGAGTTGATGCAAAGCTGCCAGGATGGAGGCCAAGTTATGGATGAACTTCCTGTATTAGTTCAGCAGCCGGTAGAGATGTGGGAGCTGGGGTACCTCTGATCGCCATCACTTTATCCTCTATTGGATGTAACTGAGGCTAGCCCAAGTAAGTCACGTGGGGTTACTGGAAAAATGGCTTTCCTCCTGAGGTGTGTGCTCACCTGGCAGAAATGTCTAAGGAGATTTCTAAGTTCTCTTTTATTGGTCTTCCCTGTTATGGACATGTCATCTGGATAAATGGTGACCTGGGGTAGACCTTGTAAAATGTTCTCCGTCATCTGCTGGAACATTACACAGACTGATGATACTCAAATGGCAGTCTCATGTGTTGGTACAACCCCTTATGGGTATTAATTGTGGTGTATTTCAGAAAATCCTCATCTAATTGCCATTGTAAGTTCACATCAGTCATGTCCAGCTTTGTGAAGGACTGCTACCCCTCTGCCAGCTTTGCATGTACAGTAGAACCTCAATTACCTGAACATCAGTTATCCAAATTTTGGATTATCCGAACACGATATTGTAAAAACGGCATTAGGCAACTCAGCATTCAGTTATCGGTTAAACGGTGTGTATTGCTGGATAACCGAGAGATGTTTGATAACCGGCACTCAAATTACCGCTTGTTTAGATACATCAGTTATCGGTTAAATGGCGTTATGGCGTGTATTGCCAGGCAACTGAGAAATGTGCAGATAATCAGGATGCAAATTACTGTTTGTTTCTGGTTATCTGAATGATCAATTATCTGAACAAAATACTCCCCATCCGTCTCGTTCAGATAGTTGAGGTGCTGCCCATTCCGCAAACTAGCCTGGTTTGATGATTCCTTTACTTTCTGATTTCTGCTTCTCCTTTTGCCAGGAAGGCAAATGGCCCTGGGCTGGCCTCGCACACTCGTGGAGTTGTTTCCTGGTCAATATGCAAGGTGGCCTTGGCTCCTTTGATGGTCCCTTGACCTTCCTGAGAAATGTCCGGATATTTAATTGGGACTTCACTCAGGCAGCCATTTTGTAACGGAGAAATGTTGAGCCAATCAAGTTGAATCTTTCCCGACCATCTTTTTTTCCCCCACCAAGCTTGGTCCCAAGTCTTTTACCACAATCAGTGGCAACTGACCCAGCTGCTTCTTATAAGAGACCAAAGTTTTGCCTCAGTCTGTACAGGTTCCCCGGTGTAGGATCTCAGTCTCGCCAATGTCTTGCACAAACTTCAGGATTGGGGTTCAGAGTGAAGTTTGTTAAAGACCAGTTCTGCGATCTCTGAAAAGGCTGTGCAGGTTTGAACCTCCATCAGAACTCAGTGACCGGTTAACCAGAAGATAACTTTGATTGGTTCTGACTTGGATATTGCTAAGCAATTTAAATGTTCCTGTGGGACTTTCCAGGATGTGTACTCTCCTGGACGCTGGCCAGATCTCTTAGCTCAGATCTAGTGGGACTTTTTTTGCTGTCTCGAGTCTGCACACCAACAACAACTACAACGCTTTCTGGCCCAGATCCTGAAGAGTCCTTTAACTGGTTGGTCAAGGCTTGGCTTTGTTTTGTTTTGACTTGGGGTTTAGCTGGGGGGGGCGCTGACCTGGAGTCCATCTATTCAGAATATGTGCTGAGAGAGGCTACACAGCTCCCTTCACTCAAGTGGTTCCCTTCCCGCTCAGTCAGACTGGCGATGGTGTCCATTTCTATTGGATTACCCTGCAAGTCGAATGCTCCTCTTGCCGCACTTTCTTATTTTAGCACCCAGGTTGTGTGTGTGCACAGCTGTGAGACACAGTGAAACACGCAAGGTGCACAAATCTTTATTCAATTTCCACCAGCAGGAAGAAAGGAAACACCCGAGTAGCCAGTGACAAGCAGTGCCCGCATGGGTTGGGCACGGGGAGGAGGTTGGGGGACTTGGTCAAGTCCTTCGACCTGGTGGACGTCTGGTGGAATCTCCATCCCGACTCCATCGCCTTCACCTTCGTGGTCGGAAGCTTTGTGCAACCACCACCAGTACAGTTAAAAACCTATACATACATTTACAGGGAGGACGAGGGAGGGGCACTGAAGTCCCTCGCCCTCACCAGGAGTGCCCCCAGGAAGTTCCTGACTCGCTTTCACTCATTAATGTCGAGCCCAGGCGCCTGGCGGGCAGTGTGGGCCGACCAGTAAACTCTTTCAAAAGAGCTCCAGCGGTCGAGCGCCAGTTGGGCTCTATCCCGGCGACTCCGAGTTTCCTCGACAAATTCCCGGAGTTCCTCGAGGGGGATGAGGGGGAGATCGGTGGGGGGCACCGGGGACTCGAAAATATCGCTGCAGACGGAGTCCGCGTCATCCCCGGTGTCCGCCACCGATCCCAGACCCTCCTCCGGGAGGTCGCCCTCGGTCACCGACCCCTCCCCCACCGAGAGGATAGGGGCTGGTCCGGCGCCGCCAACCGGCCTCAAACCCCCGGCGACCCCACCCCCAGGGTCACCGGCGGTACCTTCCTCGACGCACCTTCCCGGAACGCCCCGAGTTCGGGTCGTCTGGCTCCTCGGGGAAAAGGTCATCCCCCAGGAAAAGGTCATCCCCCAGGGCCAAGGCCCCCGGAAAAACAGTCTGGGAGGGAGGAGCGAGGATAACACCCTCCTCCCCTCCACCGCTCGGCGACCCAGCAGAGGGTCCTCCGTCGTCGCCCGCACCACGGCCCTCGTGGTTATTACGGTCCACCCCAGCGGCCGGAGGAGTTGAGGCAGGAGGCCCGGCTGTAGCCCCTGGGGGTTTCGGTAGGTCAGGCCACAGGGCAGGACAGTCGAGGGGCACCGTTGGCTCGCCTCCGAGAGAGGGGCAGTGCCGCCGGCGCATTGCTGGAGAGTCCCTCCCCTCCAGGGGCCGGTGCCTCTTCCCCAGAGAGACCGGGGGGGTATTTATGGGCCATCCCCTCCCCGCCCACCTCGGTGGTCATGGGGCCCGAGGGCCCCCCTGCCTTTCCCAAAACACTTTTGGCTGGGGGAAATGCAGGGGGCGTGGCCAAGGTGGGGAGGGTCAGCTGTGTCACTTCCTGCCCCACCCCCGGTTTATCAGGTAAGGGCGGGCGGGGCAGGGGCCCAGTTCCCTCTCCGGGGCCCGGAGACACGGTCGCTGCAGGAGATGGGGCAGCGGTGGTTCCCCCCAGGTTAGTGCCAGGGTGTGGCTGGGTTGGGCAAGGCTCTTTGGCAGCAGGACGATGACCGCCCTGCGTGCGCCAAGGGGCAGCAGTCCGGCATTTAGACACTCCCCCAGGACCTGTGCGTAGTCGCTCCCCAGGACGTCCCAGAATGCCCTGAAGAACTCCACAGTCAGCCCGTCCAGCCCCGGGGTTTTGCCCCTCGAGAGCCGGTCGAGGGCGCCGGTCAGCTCCTCTAAGGTGACGGGAGCGTCGAGCCCTCCGGCGTCCTCCGGGCTGAGCTGCGGCAGGTCCTCCCACAGAACTCTGCGAGCATCCTCGCTGGACGGATTGAGAGAGAACAGAGCCGTGTAATAGTTTCGGACGTGGGCCCTGATGCCCTCCGGACCAGAGAGGAGGGACCCGTCGTCGGCTAGCAGCACAAGGAGCTGCTGACGGGTGCCACGCCTTTTTTCCAGCGAGTAGAAGAAGGGGGAGCCGCGGTCCAGGTCCTGGAGGAGCTGGATCCGCGACCTCACGTACGCGCCCCGAGCCCCGACGAGCTGCAGGTCCCGGAGCGCGGCCTTCTTTGTACGCCCCGCGCAGGGCTGGGTCCGCATGGGGCTGACCGAGGCGTGACTCCAGGTCGAGCAACTCCCTCTCCAACTCCCCGATCCTGGATTTCCACCTCTTTGTCAACCCCCTCGCGTACTCCTGACAGAAGACACGGACGTGAGCCTTGCCCATGTCCCACCATAGCCTTAGGGAGGGGGAAGCTTCCCCGCTTCCTTCTCCAGCCGGCCCAGAAACGACGAAACGAGTCCCGGAACCGCTCGTCCTCCAGCAGCAGGTTGTTAAAGTGCCAGTACGCGGAGCCGAGCCTGGCGCCGAACGGAAGGAGTTCCGCCCACACCAGGTGATGGTCCGTGCATGACACCTGCCGCGTGGAGGCCTTCGGAAAACAGGAGGCGTACGCCCGCGAAACGTACGGCGGTCGATTCTGGATGCTCCGACCCCAGGCCTCATGAAGGTGAAGGCGATGGAGACAGGATGGAGATTCCACCAGATGTCCACCAGGTCGAAGGACTTGACCAAGTCCCCCAACCTCTTCCCCGACGCGCAGCCAGTGCGGGCACGGCCGTGGTCCCTGCCCTCGAGGACGCAGTTAAAATCTCCCCCAAGGACGATGCACTGGTTCTCGTCGATGGAAGCAAGATGAGCGGACACTTCTTCAAAGAAGCTAGATTGCCTCGGCCTGGCCAGGGGAGCGTAGACGTTCACCAAGTGAAGCACCGCGCCCCCCCAGCCGAACCGTCAGGTGAAGCAAGCTGCCTGGCACTGGCTCCCTGACCCCCAAGATCTCCGGCTGAAAATGCGGGGCCAACAGGATGGCCAACCCGCCAGATCTGCGGGTGAGGTGACTCATGTAGACTCCCCCTTGCCACTCCAGGAGCCAGGTGGCTTCATCTCCCGGGGTAGTGTGGGTTTCTTGCAGGAAGCACACCGCATACCACCCATCCCGAAGGACCGAGGGGGTCTGGAATCTGCGCTGTGACTCCCCGCTGCCGTTGATGTTGAGGCTGGCTATAGTTGTCTCCATGTCGGAAGCTTTGTGCAACCACCACCAGTACAATTAACAAACCTGTGTATATATTTACAGGGAGGACGAGGGAGGGGCACTGGAGTCCCTCGCCCTCACCAGGAGCACCCCCAGGAAGTTCCTGACTCGCTTTCGCTCGTTAACGTCAAGCCCAGGCACCTGGCGAGCAGCGTGGGTCGACCAGTACACTTTCTCAAATGAGTTCCAGCGATCGAGCGCCAGTTGGGCTCTATCCCGGCGACCCAGAGTTTCCTCAACAAATTCCCGGAGTTCCTCGAGGGGGATATCGGTGGGGGGCACCTGGGACTCAAAAATGTCACTGCAGACGGAGTCCGCGTCGTCCCCGGTGTCCGCCACCGATCTCGAACCCTCCTCCGGGAGGTCACCCTCGGTCACCGACCCCTCCCCCACCGAGGATGAGGGCTGGTCCGGCGCCACCAACCGGCCTCAAACCCCCAGCGACCCCACCCCCATGGTCACCAGCGGTTCCTTCCTCAGCACACCCCTTCCCGAACACCCCGAGTTCGGGTCGCCGGGTGGCAGAGGCTCAGGGCCGGGCCCCGCTCCTCTCCCGACACCTGGCTCCTCGGGGAAAAGGTCATCCCCCAGGGTCAAGGCCCCCAGCAAAACAGTCTGGGAGGGAGGAGCGAGGATAACACCCTCCTCCCCTCCACCACTCGATGACCCAGCAGAGGGTCCTCCATTGTCACCCCCACCAGGGCCCTCGTGGTTAGTAAGGTCCTCCCCAGGGGCCGGAGGACTCAAGGCAGCAGGAGGCCCTGCTGTAGCCCCTGGGGGGTTTTGGTAAGTCGGGCTGCAGTGCAGGACAGTCATGGGGCACCGTTGGTTCATCCCCTGGAGAGGAGCAGCACCACCAGTGCACTGCTGGAATGTCTCTTCCCCAGAGAGGCCGGGGGGAATTTATAGGCCTTCTCCTCCCCGCCCGCCTCGGTGGTCATGGGGCCCGAGGTCCCTCCCCCCAGCCTTTCCCGGAATACGAATGGCTGGGGGAAGACAGGGAGCGTGGCCAGGATGGGGAGGGCCAGCCGTGTCACTTCCTGCCCCACCCCCGGTTTATCAGGTGAGGGCGGACGGGGCAGGGGCCTAGTTCCCTCTCCGGGGCCCGGAGACACGGTCGCTGCAGGAGGTGGTGCAGCAGTGGTTCCCCCCAGGTTAGTGCCAGGGCGTGGCTGGGTTGGGCAGGGCTCGGATGCCCCCGGGAGAGGTGTTGCAGTGCCAGGGGCAGGCGTTGAATCCTGAGGGGTTTCTCTATTGGAGTGGGTGTGGGGTCAGTGGGGTTAGGATCAGGTACAGGTTCGGGGGTTTGAGGGTCAGGGTTCCCGTGCCGGGACGACGCTGGCACGGCCGCAGGGGCATTGTCGTGCCGGGGCAGGGCAGGTCGTGGGCTAGGTGTTGGGGAAAGGGATAGGGTGGTCTCCCCGTGGGCAGGCTTGACACGTCGTGTCTTCTTCTGCGCCTTCTGGCCGGCCAGACGCTCAACCCCTCCCTGCCAGAGGCTGAAGTATTGGAAGCCTCTGGCTTCAGTGCCGGGGCTGGAGGTGTTGACTTCGAGGGAGGGGGAGTGTGTGTGGCGGCACCACCATCAGCCGTTGGCATGGGCTGGGCAGCCTTCTGGGTGGGGCAGTTTTTCCTTATGTGCCCCACCTCGTGGCACAGGTGGCACTGCATGCCGTCCGCCGTCCAGAAGGTGCGGTAGGCCACGCCCTCGTGGAGGATGGTAAAATTGCCCTCGGTGACCTCCTCCCGGGCCAGGCAAATAAATACCTGGCGTCGGAAGGAGTAGATGTGTCTGAAGGCAGGGTCCTTCAGACCGAGCAGGAGCGGCTGGACCCCTGACCGGATCTCCCCCAAGGTGTTGAGGTGGGGGAGAGGGAGCTCGCTGGCAATGAAGGGCGGGACGTTAGAGATCACAACCCTCTGGGCCGTACCCTCCAGAGGGTCGACGGGCAGATGTGTCCCGCCCACAGTGAGCCCCCTCTCCACGACCAGGTGGACCGCCTGCTCAGTCTTCAGGAAAAATACGGCCTTCCCGTACATCCGGGCCGCAGCGACGATGGCCAGTGGGCCGACCACACTAGCCATGGCCTTGCTGCAGGCCTCGATGGACATGTTAGGGTGGGGATAGGTCTTGACCCCCAGGCGTTTGGTTAGGTGCCTGAAGGGGGTTGACGTCGCAGCCAGGATTGGGACAGCCGAGCCCAAGGCAGCGGCTACCCCGGTGTAGGTGCGGCTGGGCCCCGCGACCTTTGGGCTCGCCATACTCTGCTGCTGGATGTTGGCAAGCCCCAGGCAGTGGCGGCGGAGGTAGGCCTCCGGCAGCAGCAGTGGTGGAGGATGTAGGGAGGGGCCAAGGCGAGTCCCAGGCAGCGGTAGAGGAGGCAGGCCTCAGGCGACAACAGCAGTAGAGGCAGGCCTCGGGCGAGTCCTAGGTTGGCCCTCAGTCGTGGCGATGGGGGCAGACCTGTTGGGGAGGGTCCCCAAGGCAAGTCCCAGGCAGCCCCAAAATTGAGTCCCAGGCAGCAGCAGTGGAGGTCCTGGGGAGGGGCCCATGGCGAGTCCCAGGCAGCGATGGTGGAGGCAGGCCTCAGGCAACAGCAGCAGTGGAGGCAGGCCTCTGGCAAGTCCTGGGCAGGCCTTTGGTCGCAGCAGTGAGGGGGCAGACCTGTTGGGGAGGGTCCCCAAGGCCTCTGGCAAGTCCCAGGCAGCCCCAAAATTGAGTCCCAGGCAGCAGCAGTGGAGGTGGGCCTTCAGCAGTGGCAGTGGTGGAGGTCCTGGGAGGGGCCCCAAGGCAAGTCGCAGGCAGCAGCAGTGAGGTAGGCCCCAAGCAGCAACAGCTGAGGCAAGTCTGGGTGGGGTCCCAGAGACCAGCTGTGGGACTCCGTACCGGGTGCCCAAAGATCAGGAGCGTGGGACTGGAGTGCAGCCAAAAACAGAGGAGAAGGTTTTTCAGGCAATCAAAAAGGGAGTGCAAACGCCCCACACCCAATATATACGTGGTCCACGGACTCCACAGCGCCACAGAACAAGCAGTTGGGCTGGGAGTCCGTGAACCACCGCAATCTGCGGTTGCAGGGGACTGCTGCGTGCAGCACCCTCCACCCAGATCCCTGAGAGAAAGGGGGAGGACTCCCGTGTAGAGAGCCCTCCACTGGGGATCCCCACCGCCCGGTGGCAAATGGGCACGCCAAGGCGTGTCCGGACGGTGGATGAGGGAGAAGAGGTGGACGGTGTGCAGCAGCAGTCTGTACAGGGCCCTCCTTATTGCATCCCTAAATGAGACAAAATTAAACTTCCGGAGGCAGCTCAGGTTGTGGGGACACTCCTGTTTCAATCTGTCAGAGAGGGTTCCCTGATTGGACCAGATTATCAGCCCCAATTAGGGAACTCACATTCTTTTAGGTCCACTCTGCTGACCTCTCTACAATCGCTCCGATTTTCCTGATTTCCATGATCCTATTGTAGTGGTTAATAATCGAAACCTGCAGGACTAGGATTGAGAATATTCATCCCAAAAGGACGTCTGGATAGTGATCAAAGAAGGGAAATGGAGTTTGGAGTTTTACAGCGTGGAGGAGAGGCTCCCCGTCTGGGGCACGAACAGGACAGTGGCCATGCTTTCAGGCATTCTGTACTCACAGACTGAACCCAGGGATGTGGAGGGTAATAACAGGTGGGACTTACACCTGGGGGAGACCTGAACTCTGCAATATTGAATGGGCTCAAACTGACTCCACTTCCTTCGAAAAGAGTTCTGAGCTCCCTGTGTTGACTTGTTAGTTTCTATAGGAGACTTGTCTGTGAAGGGCAGTAAGGTCTGCAGAACTGTCAAGCTGTTGTCATTTCAAGAGCCCTGCTGCTTAAGCAAGTGTCCACTCGCGTCAGTGAGTTGAATGAAATCTGTGTTAGCTGGTCTCAATTGATTTACCCTTAAGCTTATATGTTGTAATTATTGCAAACAGCTAGCTTTCATTATCACAGTGGGGGCTGCGCCATCACATTTTGATTGAAAGGACAAGATGCCTTTGACTAGGGATTATGAAAGCAAATGTTTGCTTTTCATAAAGGATGAAGAGTTAGAGAGAATTTAACTGTATTGAATAGGCTTTAGTGAATGAGAGTGTGTTTTATCTTGAGGTCCGTAAGGGACACTTGGAATTTTATTTCATTTCTGCACATCTCCTGAACTTTGACTATGGTGATTATTAGGTGGATTGGCATGGAGGATACCAAGGACAAAGTTTGCATTTGACTTGTTGCAATTACAGTGAAAAGTGTTGTTTTGTGTGATATATCGGCAGATGGTAACATACAATGTGTGCCAGGGTAACAGAATAACAGTGTCACAGCTGTCAGCAAGGTGCAGAGAGCGATCTGAACTGGCATTTGAGAGGTCTGTTCAAAAGTCTGATAACAGGAGGGAGGAATATTCAAACCTTATATCTTCTGCCTGAGGCAAGAGGGTGCAAAAGAGTATAACCAGGATGGGAGGGGTCTTTGATGTTGTTGGTTGCTTTCCCGAGGCAGTGGGAAGCATAGATGGAGTCAGTGGATGGAAGGCTGGTTTTTGTGATGGACTGGGCTGTGTTCATGACTCTCTGTGGTTTCTTGCAGAACCGCAGTTGCTGTACCACACAGGGATGCAGCCAGAGAGGATGTTTTCTATGGTGCATCTATAAAAATTGGCAAGAGTCTTTGCAGACATGCTGAGTTTCCTTAGCCTTCTGAGGGTGTAGAGGCACTGTTGTGCTTTCCTGACCGTCACATTGATGTGGGTGGATCAGGACAGATTGTTAGGGATCATCACTCCCGAACCACCTCCACCTCAGCACCATTGATGCAGTCGGGGTATGGCCTCCACTCTGCTTCCTGAAGTCAAACACCAGCTCCTTCATTTCGTTGACGTTGTTGGAGAGATTGTTGTCTTTTCACCGTGCCACGAAGCACTCAATCACTTTTCTGAATTCTCTCGTTGCTGTTTGAGATCCGACCTACAATGGTAGTGTGATCAACAAACTTGCTCATGGAAGTTGGGGGGGGAGGTGGGAGGGTGCAGATTGGCCACACAGTAGTGTGTGTATAAGGAGTATAATAAGGGGCTGAGTACACAGCCTTGTGGCACATCAGTGTTGAGGATAACGGTGGAGGTGTTATTGCAGATCCTTACTGATTGTGGTTTGTGGGTCAGGATGTCAAGGACCCAGTTACAGAGGGGTTTACCGAGATCTAAGTTCTCGAGTTTGTTAGGAATTGTTAGGAGCTGCAGTCAATACGTAGGAGCTTGATGTAGGTATCTTTGTTATCCATCTGTTCTAGAGATGGGTGTAGGGCCAAGGAGATGGCATCTGCCATGGAGCAATTGCGCTGGTAGGTGAATTGCAAAGGGTCAAGGCAGCTTGGTTGGCTGGACTTGGTGTGAGCCATGACTAACCTCTCAAAGCACTCCATAATGATGGAGGTCAGAGGCGCCGGGCGGTAGTCATTGAGGAATGCTGCATGGTTTTTTTTTTGGCACTGGCATGATGGTGGTCTTCTTGAAGCAGGTGGGGTCTTCAGGTCATAGGAAGGAGAGGTTAAAGATGTCTGTGAATGCAAGCACCAGCTGCTCCGCACACGATCTGAGTGCAAGGCCGGGCACCCTGTCTGGGAAAGCTATTGTATAGTTATTATATCTGAGATACACAGATACTGCACAGTTATTGCATCTGAGATAACGATATCCCAGTGGATACCTGCAAGGTTATTGTATCTGAGATATACGAGTGGTTACGTGCATGGTTATTATATCTGAGATATCCCTGCAGATAAGTGCACGGTTATTGTATCAGACCTATCCCAGTGGATACCTGCAAGGTTATTGTATCTGAAATATCCAGTTGGATACTGCACAGTTAATGTATCTAAGATATACTGGTGGATACCATCAAAATTATTATATCAGAGATATTCTGGTGGATACCTGCATAGTTATTGTATCTGAGATATACTGATGGATATCTGCAAGATTATTGTATTGGAGATATACCGGTGGATACCTTCATGGTTATTGTATCTGAGATATCTCTGGCATACCTGCACAGTTATTGTACCAGACCTATCCCGATGGATATTTGCATGGTTATTGTATTTGTGGTATCCAGGTGGACACTGCACAATTATTGTATCAGAGATATTCCAGTGGATACCTGCATGGTTAATGTATCTGAGATTTTCCAGTGAATACCTGTACCTTTATTGTATATGAGCTATCCCTGTGAATACCTACACGGTTATTGTATCTGAGATATTCCAGTGGATATTGCATCAGATACCTTGGTGAATACCTGCATGGTTATAGTATCTGAGATATCCCAGTGGATACCTGCACGTTTATTGAATCTGAGATATCCCATTGGATACCTGCACAGTTATTGTATCTGGGATATCCCAGTAGATACCTGCACGGTAATTGTATGTGATATATCCCAGTGGATACCTGCATGATTATTGTATCTGTGATATTACAGTGGATACCTGCATGGTTATTTTATCTGAGATTTCCCAGTGGATATTGCATGGTTCTTGTATCTGAAATATCTCACTGGATACCTGTGCAGTTATTGTACCTGAGATTACCCAGTGGACACCTGTATAGTTATTGTAGCTGAGGTATCAATACCCCAGTGGGCACCTGCACAGTTATTGTATCAGACATATCCTAATGGATATCTGCGGTGTTATTATATCTGAGATATCCCGGTGGATACTGCATGGCTACTGTATAGGAGATATACCAGTGGACACCTGTACAGTTATTTTATGTGATATATCCCAGTGGATATCTGAAAGGGTTTTGTATCTGAGATATCTCAGTGGATATCTGCACAAGTTGTATCTGCGCTTTCCCAGTGCATACCTGCACTATTATTGTATCAGAAATATCCCGGTGGATACTACATGGTTGTTGTATCTGAGATAGCCAAGTGGACACCTGCACTGTTATTTTGTCTGAGATATCCCAGTGGATACTGGTAAGGGTATTGTATCTGAGACATCACAATCAATATCTGGAGGGTTATCGTATCTGAGATCTCCCAGTTGATACTGCATTGTTATGATATCTGAGATATCCCAGTGGATACCTGTATGGTTATTTTATCTGAGATATCCCAGTGGATATTGCATGGTTATTGTATCTGAGGTATCTCGGGGATAACTGCATGGTTATTGTATCTGACATATCCCAGTGAATACTGCACGGTTATGTTATCTGACATATCCTGATGGATATCTGAACAGTTATTGTATCTGAGATTTCCCAGCAGATACTGCATGGCTATTATATCTGAGATATTCCAGTGCATACCTGCACCATTATTGTATCTGAGATATCCCTGTGGATACTGCACGGTTATTGTGTTGGAGATATCGCGGTGGATACCTGCATGGTTATTGTTTCTGAAATATCCCGTTGGATACAATATGGGCATTGTACCTGAGATATCCCAGTGGATAGCCAAATGGTTATTGTATCTGGGATATCCCAGTGAGTACATGCACCTTTATTGTACATGAGATATCCCTGTGATTACCTGCACGGTTATTGTATCTGAGATGAATCTCTGGTTACCTGCAGGATTATTGTATCAGTGTTATCCCAGTAGATATCTTCATGAATACCTGCACAGTTATTGTGTTTGTGATATCCAGGTAGATACCTGCATGGCTATTATATCTGAGATATTCCAGTGCATACCTGCACAGTTATTGAATCTGAGATATCCTTGTGGATACTGCATGGTTATTGTTTCTGAAATATTCCGGTAGATACAATATGGACATTGTACCTGAGATATCCCGGTGGATACCCACACGGTTATTGTATCTGAGATATCCCGGTGGATACCCACACGGTTATTGTATCTGAGATATCCCGGTGGATACTGGCACTGTTCTTTTATTTGACCTATCCCAGTGGATATCTGCACAGTTATTGTATCTGAGATATCCCAGTGGATACCTGCATGATTATTGTATCTGTGATGTAACAGTGAATACCTGCATGGCTATTATATCTGAGATATTCCAGTGGATATTGCGTGGTTCTTTGATGTGAGATATCCCACTAGATACCTGCACAGTTATTGTACCCGAGATTATCCAGTGGACACCTGTATAGTTATTGTAGCTGAGGGTATCAATACCCCAGTGGATACCTGCACAGTTATTGTATCAGAGATATCCTGATGGATATCTGCACAGTTATTGTATCAGACATATCCTGATGGATATCTGCGGTGTTATTATATCTGAGATATCCCGGTGGATACCTGCATTGCTATTGAATCTGAGATATCCCACTGGATACCTGTGCAGTTATTGTACCTGAGATTACCCAGTGGACACCTGTATAGTTTTGTATCCAAGATATCAATACCCCAGTGGATACCTGCACAGTTATTGTATCAGAGATATCCTAATGGATACCTGCACGGTTATTGTATCAGACATATTCTGATGGATACCTGCACGGTTATTGTATATGAGATTTCCCAGTGAATACCTGCACAATTATTGTATCTGAGATATCCCGGTGGATGCCTGCACAGATATTGTATCTGAGCTATCTCAATGGATATTGCATGGTTATTGTATCAGATATCCTAGGGAATACCTGCACGGTTATTGTATCAGAGATTTCCCAGTGAATATCTGCACCTTTATCGTATCTGAGATATCCCAATGGATACCTGCAGAGTTATTGTATTTGAGATATCGCTGTGGATACCTGCATGGTTATTGTATCTGAGATATCCCGGTGCATAAGTGCAAGGTTACTGTGTCCAAGATATTCCAGTGAACACCTGCACCTTTATTGTATATGAGATATCCCAGTGGATACCTGCATAGTTATTGTATTTGAGATATCGCTGTGGATACCTGCATGGTTATTGTATCTGAGATATCCCGGTGTATACCTGTACGGTTACTGTATCTGAGATATCCCAGTGAATAGCTGCATCTTTATTGTATATGAGGCATCCCTGTGAATAACTGCACCGTTAGTATATCTGAGATATCCCTGTGGATACTTGCATGATTATTGTGTCAGAGCTATCCAGGTGGATACTGCACAGTTATTGCATCTGAGCTATATTGGTGGATACCTTCACGGTTATTGTATCTGAGCTATCCCAGTGGATATCTGCATGGCTATTGTATCTGAGATTTCCCAGTGAGTACATGCACCTTTATTGTACATAAGATATCCCTGTGATTATCTGCACAGTTATTGTATCTGAGATAAATCTCTGGGTACCTGCAGGATTATTGTATCAGTGTTATCTCGGTGGATACCTGTATGGTTATTGTATCGGCGATATCTTAGTGAATACCTGCACAGTTATTGTGTTTGTGATATCCAGGTGGATACTGCATGGTTATTGTATCTGAGGTATTCCGGTGGGATACCTGTACAATTATTATATCTGAGATATCCCAGCACACACCTGCATGGCTATTGTATCTGAAATATCCATGTGGATACCTGCATGGCTATTATATCTGAGATATTCCAGTGCATACCTCCACAGTTATTGTAACTGAGATATCCCTGTGGATACTGCATGGTTATTGTATTGGAGATATCCCTGTGGATACACTGCATGGTTATTGTATTGGAGATATCCCTGTGGATACTGCATGGTTATTGTATTGGAGATATCGTGGTGGATACCTGCATGGTTATTGTTTCTGAAATATCCCGGTGGATTCAATATGGGTATTGTACCTTAGATATCCCAGTGGATACCCACATGGTTATTGTATCTGAGATATCCCGATGGATACTTGCACGTTTCTTTTATCTCAGCTATCCCGGTGGATATCTGCACAGTTATTATATCTGAGATATCCCAGTAGATACCTGCATGATTATTGTATCTGTGATATTACAGTGGGTACCTGCATGGTTATTGTATCAGAGATATACCAATAGATACTGTATGGTTATTGTATCTGAGATAGCCAAGTAGATACCTGCACTGTTATTTTGTCTGAGATATTCCAATGGATACTTGCACAATTGTTGTATCTGAGACACCCAGTTGATACCTGGAGGATTATTGTATATGGGATCTCCTAGTGGATACTGCATTGTTATTATATTGTTATTATATCTGTGATATTCTGATGGATACCTGTATGGTTATCTTATCTAAGATATCCCAGTGGATATTGCATGGTCATTGTATTTGAGCTATCGTGGTGGATAACTGCATGGTTATTGTATCTGGCATATCCCAGTGAATACTGCACGGTTATTTTATCTGAGATAACTCAGTGAATACCTGCCTGGTTATTGTATCTGAGATATTCTGATGGATATCTGCATGGTTATTTTATCTGAGATAACCTGGTGCATACCTGCATAGTTATTGTATCAGAGATATCCCAGTGGATACTTGCACGGTTATTGTATGTCAGATATCCCAGTGGATATCTGCATGATTATTGTATCTGTGATATTCCAGTGGATACCTGTATGGTTATTTTATCTGAGTTATCCCGGTGGATACCTGCATGGCTATTGTATCTGAGATATCCTGGTGGATACGTGTACTATTATTGTATCTGGGATTACCCAGTGGATACCTGCATGGTTATTGTATCTGAGATATCAATACCCTCGTGGATACCTGTACGCTTGTTGTATCGGACAAATCCAGATGGATATCTGCATGGTCTATTGAATCTGTGATATCCCAAGAGATTCTGCATATTTATTGTATCTGAGATAGGAGTAGAGTGGTGCTGGAAAAGCACAGCAGTTCAGGCAGCATCCGAGGAGCAGGAAAATCCGACATTTCGGGCAAAAGCCCTTTATCTTTTGCCCAAAACGTCGGATTTTCCTGCTTCTCTGATGCTGCCTGAACTGCTGTGCTTTTCCAGCACCACTCTACTCCAGAATCTGGTTTCCAGCATCTGCAGTCATTGTTTTTACCTTGTATCTGAGATAACCCAGTGGATACCTGTACGGTTATTGTATCTGAGATATCCCGGTGGATACCTGCACACTTATTGTACCTGAGATATCCTGATGGATATCTGGGTGGCTATTTTATCTGAAATTTCAATACCCCAGTGGATACCTGCATGGTTATTGTATTTGAGATATCCTGATGGATATCTGCGTGGCTATTTTATCTGAGATAACCCAGTGGATGCCTGCATGGTTATTGTATCTGAGATATGCGAGTGGATACATGCACTGTTATTGTATCTGAGGTATCCCTATAGATACCTGCATGGTTATTATAGCTGAGATATAATGAGTGGATACCTACATGGTTATTGTGTTTGAGATATCCCTGTGGATAACTGCACTGTTACTGTATCTGAGGTATCCTGGTGATACTGCACAGTTATTGTGCATAGAACATAGAACAATACAGCGCAGAACAGGCCCTTCGGCCCTCAATGTTGCACTGACCTGTGAACTATTTTCAGCTTGTTCCCCCTTCACTATCCCAAAATCATCCATGTGCTTATCTAAGGATTGTTTAAATCTCCCTAATGTGGCTGAGTTGACTACATTAGCAGGTAGGGCATTCCACGCCCTTACCACTCTCTGGGTAAAGAACCTGCCTCTGACATCTGTCTTAAATCTATCACCCCTCAATTTGTAGTTATGCCTCCTTGTACAAGCTGACGTCATCATCATAGGAAAAAGACTTTCACTGTCTACTCCATCTAATCCTCTGATCATCTTGTATGTCTCTATCAAATCCCCTCTTAGTCTTTTTCTTTCCAGTGAGAACAGATCCAAGTCTCTCAGCCTTTCCTCATAAGACCTTCCCTTCAGACCAGACAACATCCTGGTAAATCTCCTCTGCACCTTTCCAATGCTTCCACATCCTTCTCGAAATATGGGGACCAGAACTGTACACAATATTCCAAGTGCAGCCGCACCAGCGTTTTGTATAGTAGCATCATGATATTGCAGCTCCAGAACTCAATCCCTCTACAAATGAAACCTAACATACCGTATGCCTTCTTAACACACTATCAACCCGGGTGGCAACTTTCAGGGATCTATGTACATGGACTCCAAGATCCCTCTGCACATCCCCACTACTGAGAATCTTTCCATTGACCAGTACTCTGCCTTCCTGTTATTCTTCCCAAAGTGCATCACCTCACATTTAGCTGCACTGAACTCCATTTGCCACCTCTCAGCCCAATTCTGCAGTTTATCCAAGTTCCCCTGCAACCTGTGACATTCTTCCACACTGTCCACTACTCCACTGACTTTAGTGTCGTCTGCAAATTTACTAATCCATCCACCTATGCCTTTGTCTAAGTCATTTATAAAAATGACAAACAGTAGTGGTCCCAAAACAGATCCTTGTAGCACACCACTAGTAACCAGACTCCAGGCTGAATATTTTCCATCAACCACCACTTGCTGACTTCTTTCAGAAAGCCAGTTTCTAATCCAAACTGCTAAATCACCCTCAATTCCATGCCTCTGCATTTTCTCCAACAGCCCACAATGTGGAGCTTTATCAAAGGTCATGTATACCACGTCAACTGCCCTACCCTCACCTTCTCAAAAAACTGAATGAGGTTTGTGAGACACGACCTGCCCTTGACGAAACCATGTTGACGATCTGAAATCAAATTGTTGCTTGCTAGATGATTATAAATCTCATCTCTTATAATCCTTTCAAAAACCTTTCCTACAACAGAAGTAAGTCTCACTGGTCTATAATTACTTGGGTCATCTCTACTGTCCTTCTTGAACAAGGGCATAACATTGGCAATCCTCTAGTCCTCTGGTACTAAACCTGTAGAAAATGACGACTCAAATATCAAAGCCAAAGGCTCTGCTATCTCCTCCCTAGCTTCCCAGAGAATCCTCGGATAAATCCCATCCGGCCCAGGGGACTTGTCTACTTTCACTCCTTCTAGAATTGATAACACCTGTTCGTAACTAACCTCGATCCTTTCTAGTCTAATATCTTGCAGCTCATTCTTCTCCTCTACAATATTCTCCTTTTCCTGAGTGAAAACCAATGAGAAATGTTCATTTAGCACCTCTCTGATCTCCACAGGGTCCACATTCAACTTCCCACTTCAGTCTTTGACTGGCCCTATTCCTACCCTAATCATCCTTTTATTCCTCACATACCTATAGAAAGCTTTAGGGGTTCTCCTTTATTCTATTTGCTAAAGACTGCTCGTGTCCTCTCTTTGCTCTTCTTAACTCTCTCTTTAAATCCTTCCTAGCTGATCTGTAACTCTCCATCGCCTCATCTGAACCATCTTGTCTCATCAACACACAGGCCTCCTTCTTCTTCGTGACAAGAGATGCAATTTCTGTAGTAAACCACAGTTCCCTTACCTTATCACTTCCTCCCTGCCTGACAGGGACATACCTATCAAGGACATGCAATGTCTGATCCTTAAACCAGCTCCACATTTCCATTGTCTGCACCCTCTGCATTTTGCTACCCCATTCTATACATCCTAATTCTTGTCTAATCACATTATAATTGCCCTTGCCCCATCAGTAACTCTTGACCTGTGGCATGTACCTATCCCTTTCCATCGCTAACTAAATATAACTGAATTATGTTTTGGATTGGTGGTGCTGGAAGAGCACAGCAGTTCAGGCAGCATCTGAGGAGCCGCAAAATCGACGTTTCGAGCAAAAGCCTTCATCAGGAATAAAGGCAGAGAGCCTGAAGCGTGGAGAGATAAGCTAGAGGAGGGTGGGGGTGGGGAAAAGGTAACATAGAGTACAATAGGTGAGTGGGGGAGGGGATGAAGGTGATAGGTTAGGGAGGAGGGTGGAGTGGATAGGTGGAAAAGAAGATAGGCCGGTAGGACAAGTCCGGACAGGTCATGGGGACAGTGCTGAGCTGGAAGTTTGGAACTACGGTGAGGTGGGGGAAGGGGAAATGAGGAAACTGTTGAAGTCCACATTGATGCCCTGG
>NC_057734.1:49410813-49448271 GCF_004010195.1 Chiloscyllium plagiosum
TAATTTTGCTAATCCTCTCTTCCACCTCCCTGGAACTCTGTGGAGGCCTATAAAAAACTCCAAGCAGTGTGACCTCGCCTCTCCTGTTTCTAACCTCAGCCCACACTACCTCAGTAGACGAGTCCTCATCAAAAGTTCTTTCAGCCACCGTTATACTAACCTTGACTAACAAGGCCACACCTCCCCCTCTTTACCGCCTTGCCTGTTCTTAATGAAAGATCTAAACCCTGGAACCTGTAACATCCATTCCTCACCCTGTTCTATCCATGTCTCCGAAACGGCCACAACATCGAAGCCCCAGGTACATATCCATGCTGCAAGCTCACCTACCTTATTTCAGATACTTCTGGCATTGAAGTAGGTGCACTTCAAATCAGCTCGCTGTCTGCCAGCACATTCCTGTGACCCCGAAAACCTGTCCCTGTCCTTCCTACTCTCATCCTCCTGTGCACTGCAACTACACCTCTGGTTCCCATCCCCCTGCTGAGCTGGGGGATGGGGAACGTGTAGCATAACTGCATGATTATTATATCAGAACGATCCCGGTGAATACCCGCATGGTTATTGTATCTGAGATAGCAATATCCCAGTGGATATCTGCGCTGTTATTGTATTTGAGATAATCCAGTGGATACCTGCACAGTTATTGTATCTGAGGTATACTGGTGGATACCTGCACGGCTATTGTATCTGAGATAGCGATATCCCAGTGGATATCTGCGCTTTTATTGTATCTGAGATGACCCAGTGGATACCTGCATGGTTATTGAGCCTGAGATATCCAAATGGATATCTGCGTGGTTATTTTATCTGAGATATCCCTGTGATTACCTGCATAGTTATTGTATCAGAGATAAATCTCTGGGTACCTGCATGATTAATGTATCCGAGGTATACTGGTGGATAACTGCACAGTTATTGTATCTGAGATAACCCAGTGGATACCTGCACAGTTATTGTATATGAGATAACCCAGTGCATACCTGCATGGTTATTGTATCTGAGATATCCCGGTGGATACAATAAGGATATTGTACCTGAGATATCCCAGTGGATACCCACACGGTTATTGTATCTGAGATTCCTCAGTGGTACCTGCACAATTATTGTATCTGAGCTTTCCCAGTGCATGCCTGCACTGTTATTGTATCAAAGATATCCCGGTGGATACTGCATGGTTATTGTATCTGAGATAGCCAAGTGGATACCTGCACGGGTATTTTATCTGAGATATCCTGGTGGATACTTGAATGGCTATTGTATCTGAGCTTTCCCAATGGGTAAGGTTATTGTATCTGAGATATCCCAGTCGATATCTGAAGGGTTCATGTATATGAGATCTCCAAGTAGATACTATATTGTTATTATAGTTGAGTTATCCCAGTGGATACCTGTACGGTTACTTTATCTGAGATATCCCAGTGGATATTGCATGGTTACTGTATTTTACATATCCTGATGGATATCAGAACGGTTATTGTATTTGAGATAACCCAGCTGATACCGCATGGTTATTGCATCTGTGCTATACCAATGGATACCTGCACTGTTATTGTATTTGAGATATCCCAGTGGATACCTGCACTGTTACTGTATCGGAGATATCCTGGTGATACTGCACAGTTATTGTAGATATCCCGGAGGATACCTGTACTGTTATTGTATGTGCCTGCAGGGTTATTGTATCTGAGCTATCCTTATGGATATCTGCACAGTTATTTTAACAGAGATAACCTGCTGTATACCTGCACAGTTATTGTATTGGAGATATCCCAGTGAATACCTGCATGATTTTTGAATCTGTGATATTCCAGTGGATACCTGCGTGGTTATTTTATCTGAGATATCACAGTAGATATTGTGTGGTTATTGTATCTGCGATTACCCAGTGGATACCTGCACAGTTATTGTATCAGGCATATTCTGATGGATATCTGCATGATTACTGTATCTGAGATATACCAAGAGATACTGTATGGTTATTCTATCTGAGATAACTCAGTGAATACCTGCACGGTTATTGTATCTGAGATATCGATATCCCTGTGAGTACCTGCAAAGTTATTGCATCTGAGATATCCCAGTGGACACCTGCAGTGTTCTTTTATCTGAGCTATCCATGTGGTTATCTGCACAGTTATTGTATCTGAGATATCCTTCTGGATATCTGAAAGGGCATTTTATCTGAGATATCCCAGTGGTACCTGCACAGTTATTGTATCTGAGCTTTCTCAGTGCCTACCTGTACTGTTATTGTATCTGAGATATCCCAGTGAAAACTGCATGGCTATTGTATCTGAGATAGCCAAGTGGATACCTGCACTGTTATTTTATCTGAGATATCCCGGTGGATATTGAATGGCTATTGTAACTGAGCTATCCCGGTGGGTAAGGTTATTGTATCTGAGATATCCCGGTCAATATTTGAAGGGTTATTGTATATGAGATCTCTGAGTGGATACTGCATTGTTATTATATCTGAGTTATCCCAGTGGATACCTGTATGATTACTTTATCTGAGATATTGGTGGGCGGCACGGTGGCACAGGCGGCACGCTGCCTCACAGCGCCAGAGACCTGGGTTCAATTCCCGACTCGGGCGACTGACTGTGTGGAGTTTGCACGTTCTCCCCGTGTCTGCGTGGGTTTCCTCCGGGTGCTCCGGTTTCCTCCCACAGTCCAAAAATGTGCGGGTCAGGTGAATTGGCCATGCTAAATTGCCTGTAGTGTTAGGTTAAAGGGGTAAATGTTGGGGTATGGGTGGGTTGCGCTTCGGCGGGTCGGTGTGGACTTGTTGGGCCGAAGGGCCTGTTTCCACACTGTAAGTAATCTAACCTAATCATATCCCAGTGGATATTGCATGGTTATTGTATCTGTGATATCCCAGTGGATAATGGCATGGTTATTGTATCTGACATATCTTGATGGATATCTGAACAGTTATTGCATCAGAGATATCCCACTAGATACTGCATGGTTATTTTATCTGAGATAACCCAGTGGACACCTGCACAGTTACTGTATCTGAGATATCCTGATGGATATCTGCTCAGTTACTGTATCTGAGATATCCCAAGAGATACTGCATGGTTATTGTATCTGAGATGTCCCGGTAGATACCTGCATGGGTATTGTATCTGAGATGTCCCGGTAGATACCTGCACAGTTATTGTGTCTGAGATATCCTTGTGGATATCTGAAAGGGTATTGTATCTGAGATATCCCAGTGGTACCTGCACGGTTATTATATGTGATATATCCCAGTGGATACCTGCATGATTATTATATCTGTGATATTCCAGTGGGTACCTGCACGGTTATTATATCTGAGATATCCCTGTGCATACTGCATGGTTATTGTATCTGAGATATAATAGTGGATACCTGCACTGTTATTGTATTTGAGATATCCCTGTTTATAACTGCACTGTTAATATATCTGGGATATCCTGGTGATACTGCACAGTTATTGTACCTGAGATATACTGGTGGATACCTGCATGGTTATTGTATCTGAGATATCCCAGTGGATGCCTGAACCATTATTGTATCTGAGATATCCTGATGGATACTGCATGGTTATTATATCTTAGATATCCAAGTGAGTGCCAGCACGGTTATTGTCCCTGAGATATTCCAGTGGATACCTTCATGGCTATTGTATCCGAGATATTCCAGTGAATATCTGCATGGTTATGGTATCTGAGATTACCCAGTGGATACCTGCACAGTTATTGTATCAGACATATTCTGATGGATATCTGCTCGGTTACTGTATCTGAGATGTACCAAGAGATACTGTATGGGTATTGTATCTGAGATAACTCCGTGGATACCTGCAAGGTTATTGTATCTGAAATGTGCCGATGTTTGCATTGTTATTATATCTGTGATATCCCGGTCGATACCTGCATGGTTTTTGTATCTGAGACATCCTTGTGGATATCTGAAAGGGTATTGTATCTGAGATATCCCAGTGGTACCTGCATGGTTATTATATGTGATCTACCCCAGTGGATACCTGCATGATTATTGTATCTGTGATATTCCAGTGGATACCTGCACAGTTATAGTATCTGAGATATCCCTATAGAGACCTGCATGGTTATTATAGCTGAGATATCCCTGTGCATACTGCATGGTTATTGTATCTGAGATATAATAATGGATACCTGCACCGTTATTGTATCTGACATATCCCTGTGGATAATTGCACTGTTACTGTATCTGGGATATCCTGGTGATACTGCACAGCTATTGTATCAGAGATATTCCAGTGGATACCTGCATGGTTATTGTATCTGGCATATACTGGTGGATACTGCATGGTTATTGTATCTAAGATATCCAAGTGGATACCTGCATTGGTATTGTATCTGAGATATCCCAGTGGATATTTGCATGGTTATTATATCTGAGATATCCCAGTGGATACCTGCATGGTTATGGTATCTGAGATATCCCAGTGGATAATATGTGGTTATTGTATCTGAAATATCCCGGTAGATACCTGCATGGTTATTGTATCTGAGATATCCCAGTGGATAATATGTGGTTATTGTATCTGAGATATCCCGGTAGATACCTGCATGGTTATTGTATCTGAGTCATGTCAGTGGATACTTGCATGGCCATTGTGTCTGAGATATCCCGGTCGATACCTGAAGGGTTATTGTATCTGAGACCTCCCAGTGGATACTGCATTGTTATTTTATCTAAGATATCCCCATGGGTATTGCATGGTTATTGTATTTGAGATATCCCGGTGGATAACGGCATGGTTATTGTATCTGAGCTTTCCTGATGGATAACGGCATGGTTATTGTATCTGAGCTTTCCTGATGGATATCTGCAAGGTTATTTTATCTGAGATAACCTGCTGGATACCTGCACAGTTATTTTATTGGAGATATCCCAGTGGATACCTGTATGGTTATTTTATCTGAAATATCCTAGTAGATATTGCGTGGTTATTGTATCTGAAATATGCCTGTATGGTTATTGTATCTGAGATTACCCTGTGGATACCTGCACAGATATTGTATCAGACAAATCCTGATGCATATCTGCATGGTTATTGTATCTGAGATATTCCAGTGCATATCTGTATGGTAATTATATCTGAGATATTCCAGTGCATATCTGCACTGTTTTTGTATATGATATAGCCCATTGGGTATCTGCATGATTATTGTATCTGAGATATCCCAGTGGGTACCTGCACGGCTATTGTATCGGAGATATCAATATCTCAGTGGATACCTGCGCAGTTATTGTGTCTGAGATATCCTGATGGATATCTGCATGGCTATTTTATCTGATATAACTCAGTGGATACCCACACAGTTATTGTATCTGAGATATCCCAGTGGATACCTGCATGGTAATAGTATCTGAGATATCCCTATAGATACCTGCACGGTTATTATAGCTGAGATATCCCTATGCATACTGCATGGTTATTGTATCTGAGATATCCCTGTGGATACCTGCACTGTTACTGTATTTGGAATATCCAGGTGATACTACACAGTTATTGTAGCGGAGATATCCCAGTGAATATTGCATGGTTATTGGATCTATGATATCCCGGTGGATACCTGCATGGTTATTGTATCTGACATATCCTGATGGATATCTGAACAGTTATTGTATCTGAGATATCCCAGCAGATACTGCATGGTTATTGTATCTGAGATAATCCAGTGGCTGCCTGCACAGTTTTTGTATCCGATATATTCTGGTGGATGCTGCATGGTTATTGTATATGAGCTATCCTGATGGATATCTGCAAGGTTATTTTATCGGAGAGAACCTGCTGGATACCTGCACTGTTATTGTATTGGAGATATCCCAGTGGATACCTGCACTGTTATTGTATTGGAGATATCCCAGTGGATACCTGCACTATTATTGTATGTGATATATCCGAGTGGATACTTGCATGATTATTGTATCTGAGATATCCCAAGAGATACTGCATGATTATTGTATCTGAGATAACTCAGTGGATACCTGCATGTTTCCTGTATCTGAGATATTCTGATGGATATCTGCATGGTTATTGTATCTGAGATATCCCTATAGATACCTACATGGTTATTAAAACTGAGATATCCCTGTGCATACTGCATGGTTATTGTATCTGAGATAGACTAGTGGATACCTGCAACGTTATTGTATCTGAGATATCCCCATGGATACCTGCTTGGTTATTGTACCTGAGATATCCCAGTGGATTCCTGTACGGTTGTTAGCTTAGATTAGATTGCCTACAGTGTGGAAACAGGCCATTCAGCCCAACGAGTCCACACTGACGATCTGAAGAGTAACCCACCCAGACGCATTCCCCTACCCTATATTTACCCCTGACTAATGCGCCTAACACTATGGGCAAATTAGCATGGCCAATTCACCTGACCTGCACATCTTTGGATTATGGGAGCACCCAGAGGAAACCCATGCATTCTCCCCGTGTCTGCATTGTGGATACTGTCTGGTTATTGTATCTGAGATATAATGAGTGTATACCTGCACCATTATTGTATCAAAGATATCCTGTAGACACCTGCACAGTTACTGTATCTACGATATCCCAGTGGATACTGAAGAGTTATTGCATCAGAGATGTCCCTGTGGATGCCTGCACAGTTATTGTATCTGACATATCGATATCCCAGTGGATACCAGCACGGTTATTGTGCTTGAGATATCCTGATGGATATCCGCATGGTTATTTTACCTGAGATAACCCAGTGGATACTTGCCCAATTATTGTATCTGAGATATTCCAGTGGATACCTGCACAGTTATTGCATATGGTATACCCCGGTGGATATCTGCACAGTGATTGTATCTAAGCTATCTTGGTGGATACCTGCATGGTTATTGTATATGCAATATCCCTGAGGATACTGCATGGTTATTGTATCTGAGATATAATGAGTGTATACCTGCACCATTATTGTATCAAAGATATACTGTGGACACCTGCACAGTTACTGTATCTGCGATATCCCAGTGGATACTGAAGAGTTATTGCATCAGAGATGTCCCAGTGAATACCTGCATGGTTATTGTATCTGAGCTATCCTGATGGATAATGCATGGTTATTGTATCTGAGCTATCCTGATTGATACTGTATGGTTATTGTATCTGAGCTATCCTGATGGATACTGTATGGTTAAAATATCTGAGATATATGAGTGAGTACCTCCACAATTATTGTACCTGAGATAACCCAGTGGATACCTGCATGGTTGTTTTATCTGAGATATCCCTGTGAATATTGTGTGGTTATTGTATCTGAGATATCCCAGTGGATACCGCACAGTTATTGTATCTGATATATCCCAGTGGATATCTGAAGGATTATTGTATCGGAGATATCCTGATCGATATCTGCACGATCATTTGAATTGAATTGAATTTATTGTCACGTGTACCGAGGCACAGTGAAAAGCTTTTTCTTGCGAGCAATACAGGCAGATCACATAGATTAGATTAGATTCCCCACAGCGTGGAAATAGGCCCTTCAGCCCAACAAGTCCACACCGACCCTCCGAAGAGCAACCCACCCAGATCCACTTCCCTCTGAATTATGTACCTAACACTGTGGGCAATTGAGCATGGCCAATTCACCTGACCTGCACATCTTTCGACTGTGGGAGGAAACCGGAGCACCCGGAGGAAACCCACGCAGACACGGGGAGAATGTGCAAACTCCACACAGACAGTTGCCCGAGGCTGGAATTGAACCTGGGAGACTGGTGCTGTGAGGCAGCAGTGCTAACCACTGAGCCACTGTGCCGCCCATATTTTTTTTTATTTACAGAAAAAGTCAATCATTTGTTATGCATCAGTGATTTGTAATGTTCACCCTTGAATAGAGTTTGGTCCTCAGTAATGGGGAATCTGGATCACACCAGCAACCAGCAATGAGCAGTCTGAACAAAATCACAAAAGTAAGGATGGACAGAGATGTTGTGGCTATATTCAGCGATTTGGATGTTGAGCTGTAGTGTTCAGCTGTAGCTACATCTCCCACAGCTTTACGACCTCTAGACTTGACTGAAAAGACCAAAGCCAGAAAGCCAAGGCAATAGAAGTTACAGTGAACGAAGTTGAAAAGAGACCACAGAACGTGGTCACTGATCGGCGGAGTACTGGTTCCAATAGTCGCCACGGTCAAGGGTGCATCATCGCTGGTGTGTGGCCCTCGGAAACGGTCAAGTTCTCGCTCGATCATGGTTGGTTCACTTTGCCCTCCATAGCAGATTACAACTGAGTAACTAATACCAACCTGAGTAGTTAAGTAGCATAAGTAGTAAATAATAGGTAAACAGCAGCAAAAACAAAAACACAGGTACAGGTGAATGTTCAGTGTTTGTGAGTCCATTCAGTATTCTAACAACAGCCTTCTCCCCGATGGTAGAGGTTGTAGAAAAGCATTGCCAGGATGGGATGGGTCTTTGAGAATGCTGGAGGCCTGTCCTTAATAGCAGGCCTGGTAGATGGATTCTATAGATGGGAGGTTGGCCTTTGTGATTGTCCGGGCCGAGTTCACCACTCTCTGTAACCATCACCGATCTTGCAATACCACATGGTGATACATCCAGACAGAATGCTCCCAATGGCGCACCTATAAAAGTTGGCAAGGTATTCACTGTCATACCACATGTCCTCAGCTGCCTGAGGAAGAAGAGACATTGTTGGGCCTTTGTAACCAGTGTGTCCACATGAAGAGTCCAAGAAAGCTTGTTGTGGATGACCACTCCCAGGAGCTTGACACTCTCCACTCGCTCCATCTCTGCACTCTTAATGTATAGAGGGTGCATGAGTAACATCCCTCAGAAAGTCAATAATGAGTTCCTTGGTTTTGCCGGCATTGAAAGCTAGGTTGTTCTTAGTGCACCACTTTCCCAGGTCTTCCATGTCTGTAGTGCATTTCATCGCCATCTGAGATTCGACCGACTATGGTGGTGTCATCAGCAAACTTGTAAATGGCATTAGTCTGCTGGATACCTACATGGTTATTATATCTGAGATATCCCAGTGGATACCTGCCTGGTTATTGTATGTAATATATCCCAGGGGATATTTGCATGGTTAGTGAATCGGAGATATACGAGTGGATACCTGCATGGTTAGTGTATCGGAGATATACGAGTGGATACCTGCAGGATTATTGTATCTGAGATAATGTCAGTGGATACTTGCAGGATTATTGTATCTGAGATATATGAGTGGATACCTGCAGGGTTATTGTATCTGAGATATCCCGGTGGATACCTGCAGGGTTATTGTATCTGAGATATACGGGTGGATACCTGCATGGTTATTGTATTAGAGCTACCCGGTGGATACCTGCAGGGTTATTGTATCTGAGATAATCCAAGGGCAGCAACGAAGATAAATATCAGGATAAACCAATGTACTGCCAACATTCCCCTGCTTACCAGCTCCTTGGGGGTGGGAGATCACACATATCTGAGTTCTCTCTGACCTGCTGAATATACCCAAATGACAATACCGTCTTTACTGTTCATTAGCTCTAACTGATTCGACTTGATCTTTGATCCCGTAAGCTGTTAGTGTTAGAAATGCAGCTCCCTTTAACGGTTAACACCATTCACTCTGGCATTGCTTGGTTGCTGGTGATGCTCATTGAACTTTCTCATTAGGAGCTGGCTAATGGGCCCTCTTCTGTAAACGTACCTTTGAACCGCGAGACCAGGGTTCAAATCCAATCTGCTCCAGTGGTGTGTGAAAACATCTCTGGGCAAGGTGATTAGAAAATTAGGTTTCTGAGGAATGGAACAGTGTACGACTGACCAGGCTGGCTATAAAGAGGTCCAGGCAGCAGGCTGTGGAGTGTGTGGAGTGTGTGATCTCTGCTGACTGCCTGCCCATCTTCCTCTGGGGAGTTTGAACCCGGGTATCATTGGAGACTGAGCATGTGATATCCATCAATGCCCTCACTGTCTTTATAGAGATGGGGGCACCGCAGGAGGGGATGCTATTTTATTTCCCCCTCTGACCCCATTTTGATTTAGCCCCATCCTGCTCTCCCTACCCCCTCCCTCATTTTTGATGGTTCAAGTTAATTCTTCCGTGTAAGTATCTAACTAACTACACGGATGATTTACTGGCTGCGGTTAATAGATTGAAAAGGAACATGAGTGATTTAGTGATCGGAATAAAGCCACTCAGTTGTATGTAAGATCTCTTCTTGATAAAAACAGAAAGATCACCTGGGTACTACGGGGAGGTCTACATCCAGAGATCCAGGATAATGTCAGAGTGAAAATAGAAAGATCTGGCTAGTTCCTGAGTGGGGATGGTGGAGTCTGGATAGGGAAGTGGTCTACAGGGAAATGTGGAAACTGATGCTTGTACTAAACTATGGATTTACAATACAGTCCCTGCATATCTTTGAAAGTCTTTGGCTGTTTAATGCATAGTTATTGGTGTGTTCAACAACAACCTCAGCGCTTTCTAGTCTCACAGTAGTTCCTTAGATCCACATTGCTGCCAGTGTTTCTTGTTTCAGCTTCTCTTTTCCAGATATGTTGGAGACTGGAGTAAAGTTTCCAATCCCCTCCTCCTTCAAGCCAAGGCTCTGATATTGCCACTAATACATTGTACTTACAGTGAGTTGAGCCTGAAGTTTACTCACCTTATTTACCAGACTAAGTGCATGACACACATGTTCCCTCAAACCCAGCTTTAACTTCCTCCCATTTTTCCCTATCTGACCCCTCCTATTTCTGAACACTGCTTTACTCAAATGCTCATGTCTACCTGTATCCGCTCACTGGTTTCTGCCTTGTCTCCATTTCCCCAGCTGATTGGTTCAAACCTTCCCCTGCAACAAATGTTAAAGTTCCTCACTGGCTCACTCAGCTCTGTTGAACATCTGCCTTGAACCAAACTCTTTTGGCCCAGAATTAGTCTTAATGCTCCTGGAGTCTGAAGCCCTGTCTCCTGGATCATGTTTCCTTCCCAGCTTTAACCTGTTTTATCATATTTTTATACTCACCAGTGCTTGATACTTAGAGCAGTGTAGAGATATATACCTTTTAGTGTCTTTGTTTGGACTTTTTAATGAATGTTGCTGGCTGGCTGATCTCTAGTTGCTATCAATAAGATGGTGATGAGCTGCTTTCTTGAACTGCTGCACTCGATTTGGCACAGTGGCAGTTCCAGGATTTTGACCCAGTGACAGTGAAAGAACAGCGAGAAATTTCACATATGGTTTTACAAACAAAAAATACACTGAAAAACTTTTATAAATCACTATACCACGGTGTCTAAATTAATGACAGAAGTCATAAATAAGAAAAGAAAGTAAAAGTTCATCGCAGTTCAATTAACGGCCCTTGGGTTCAGGGTACATTGGAAAACTGGGTTGACACTGGCGTGCACGGCCATGCCAAGATCACAAGTCCACACTGAGGTGAGAACTTCATGCTAAGCCGCTGGAATGGAGCCAAAGAAGGCCAAGACCACCTCTTCCTGGACAAGACTGCCACACCTGGAGACCACCCTGCCAAGTGGCAGGCTTATCCCGCCATGCCTGGCTGTTGGAAGCCACCTAATTTCTAGACCTGGGATGGGAGAAAATGCTTGCTGCAAATGTTAGCACAGTGGCTCAGTGTTCAGCACTGCCACCTCACACACCAGGGTCCAAGGTTCAATTCCCACCTTAGGTGACTGTGTGGAGTTTGCACATTCTCCCCATGTCTGCATGGGTTTCCTCCCACAGTCCAAAGATGTGCAGGTTAGGTGAATTGGCATAGTGTTCAGGGGTGTGTAGGTCAGGTCACAAAGTCAGAGATGTACAGCACTGAAACAGACCCTTCAGTCCAACCTGTCTGTGCCGACCAGATATCCCAACCTAATCTAGTCCCATTTGTCAGCAATTGGCCCATATCCCTCCAAACCCTTCCTATTCATATATCCATCCAGGTGTCTTTTAAATGTTGCAATTGTATCAGCCTCCACCACATCCTCTGGCAGCTCAGTCCATATGCACACAATCCTCTGCCTGAAAAAGTTGCCCTTTAGGTCCCTTTTATATCTTTCCCCTCTCACCCTAAATCTATGCACTCTAGTTCTGGACTCCACCACCCCAGGAAAAAGACTTTGTCTGTTTATCCTATCCATGTCCCTCATGATTTTATAAACCTCTATGATGTCGCCCCTCAGCCTTTGACGCTTTTGTTAAGTTAAATTAAATTAAAACAGCTACCCTTTGAGCTCAAACGTGAATGAAGCTTACTTCATTAACAGCTTTGCTTTGCTTCATTTTTGAGTCAACTTTCAAAATGCTTTCCAAATGTTAGCAGGTTTCTCATTTATATTTACAATCCAGCATATAATGAAGTTGAATCATAACTATACTGCATGAAACCCAAACAATTTATAAAGTTCATCACATATAAAACAGCCAACTTTCAAGGAGCAATGACTGAGTGCATTTTTAAAATACTTTCCTGTCCAGTAGATCGCAGGTACAGGGGTTTCTTTCAAACACTGTCATAATTAACCGAAAACAGTATCAAGTCTAAAGAAAATCATTCCTGAACGCTATGTTGCTCTTATTTACAAAACAGTGTTACCTCAGCAGCTCTGCCTCGAGATATTCAACTGAAATTATACAAATTATTGCATACATATACCACAAAGTTTTACATCTGACCAAAGGAAACCGTGAAAACAAGCAAAATTGATGAACCAAAATCTCAACCTAAATGTGCCAACCAGTGGAAAACTCAGTTGTACAAACATACAAATTGGATTCTGAATGAATAAGTTGCGATTCATCAAAAGGCACAATCCAATTTAGCTTAATGTGTAGAATGGACAGGCCAGTGGATTGAGCTGCAACAGTCACATTGCACAAAGAGAAGTTTCAGTACATGTTTCTTCTAAATATTGAACCATTTTACGTGCATTAGTCAGGGGAAATGTAGAGTAATTTGTTAGGGGGATGTGTTTGAGTGGGTTACTCTTCAGAGGGTCAGTGTGGACTTGTTGGGCCAAATGGCCTGTTTTCACACTGTAGGGATTCTATCATTAAAAGAAGGTAAGGAGCTATAATAAATAGATTTACAACCACCTGATGAAGGAGCAGTGTTCTGAAAGCTAGTACTTCCAAATAAACCTGTTGGACTATAACCTGGTGCTGTGTGATTTTTGTTTACCCCGTTCCAATATCGGCTCCTCCACATCATAATAAAAGGAAACATTTTAAGAAAGCATTGAAAGAGAAAGAAACAGAGTGGATGAGCTCCAGGCTCCTGGGTTGAGGAGCCCGAGTGATGTGCTGATGCTCCACTGTCATCTTGGAAGAAAAAGGATGGCGAGTGCTTGGAGGGGAACTTGCAGGGGGGTGGTGTTCCCATATATCTGCTGCCCTTATTCTTCCAGATGGAAGTGGTCATGGGTTTGGAAGGTGTGTAGGTCCTCAAAATAACTGTGGTAGACTGTTCCTTCCTTTGCCATTGGTGTCCCCACATGGTACACAACATTCATCTGTTGACCACCTCATCCCCCCACCACCCACCCACCATCCACTCCTCCGCAACCACTACCACCTCCCCCCCCCCCCCCAATTCAGCTTTGAATGTCCCATCAATAATTTTCCTTCCTATCCCCACTGAAGGGTAACCCATTGACCCACCACTGGACCTCCCTGTAGCTGTGGGCCTACTATGTTGTACTTCACCTGAAGTTGCTTGATCAGCTCAGAAACCTGGTGGCTGTGTTTGAGTAACTGGAGGCACTGTCCACACATGGGGTCATGCCCCTCACAGGAGTTGGCCTGGTATTCCCATGTGGCATGAGAAATGTAGGCTACAGGGTACTCATACAGTCATACAGGACAGAAACAGACCCAACGGTTCCAATTTGTCTGCGCCGACCAGATATCCCAATCTGACTTAGTCCCACCTGCCAGCACCCGGCCCATACCCCTCCAAACTCTTCCTATTCATGTACCCATCCAGAAGCCTTTCAAATATTGCAATTGTACCAGCCTCCA
Organism: Chiloscyllium plagiosum; assembly: GCF_004010195.1. Lineage (NCBI taxonomy): Eukaryota > Metazoa > Chordata > Chondrichthyes > Orectolobiformes > Hemiscylliidae > Chiloscyllium > Chiloscyllium plagiosum. The sequence continues at coordinate 49,424,862 of NC_057734.1, forward strand.
CCACTTCCTCTGGCAGCTCATTCCATACACGCTCCACCTGCTGTATTAAAAAAGTTGCCCCTTAGGTCCCTTTTAAGTCTTTCCCCTCTCACCTTAAACCTATGCTCTCTGGTTCTGGACTCCCCTATCCTGGGGAAAAGACCTTAGCCTGCACCTTATCCATACCCCCAATGATTTTATAAGGTCACCCCTCAGCCTCCAATGCTCCGGTGAAAACAACCCCAACCTATTCAGCCTCTCCCTATAGCTCAGACTCCCGTTGCTATTTCACTGGGCATGTACTCCTAGGGTCTGCATCTCTCCAACATAGAAATGCTACTGAGTCAGCCCACCACGGTAATGAAGGGCTGGTCATTGGGTCACTTCCAGTGCATTAACTGGGAACTATTGACGTGGGGATGTGTTGTGGGAAGGGGTAGTGAATATTATGGTGATTGAAGCTTGGACCAGCATGTCAGAGGTTTAAATTAGTGCTTTAGGAAGCTCATGGACTGACTGAGGGATCAATAGAGACGATTGATCTGTTAAAATGGAGTCTATTGAGATGGAGGTAAGGCCAAGGGCTTGTCAGTGTGGGTGGGCGGGTGATGTGTGAGTAGCAAGACAACACAGTTGAGAAATTGAAAAAGAAAGCCTTTTATTAACGAGAAAGGGAAATATTACAAAATTAGATTTCAAACAGCCTCCATTATTCAGCAGCCAAAATGCAATGGTGTGTTGGGGCACCTCCACTCCTTGCACTGGTCAGGACTCCACAGCCACTGATGTCCTTTTTGAAGTGTGCTCATGGTTATGATGTGAAACACACACAAGCTACCAGGTAGTAATGTCACAAAAATCTCTCTGAATGATGGGGTGCCAGGTCACTGGGGAGGAAGCCTCCAGCTGCCGTTCACTTTGTGATGTGAGATGTTTCACTTTTCCTGACAGGAGAGGCAGGCTCTCGGATTATCTTAAAGTCCATCTTAAAGCCAGTCTCTGACATTACAGGATCCCCGCATCGGAGCGTCAGCCTGGTGGTGCAAGCCTGTGGTGTGCATTCTGTACTGGGCAGTTATTAGGCTCCAGTCAGAATGAAAGAACATTCAAGCTCTTTGATTGTTGCCAAGCAACAGGGAGGCTTTAATCTCAAAGCTATACACATAGTAAAAACTCATTACAGGCCTGAACAAGTCACAAACCGGACTGTTCACTGACTGGTGCTCACATGACTCACCTCTTAAAGGGACACTTACTCAACACAACATACCCTGATTATAATAAGTAATACAAAGGGTTCAGATAAGGTTTATAAGGATGTTGCCAGGTTTGGAGGATTTGAGTAAGATAGGCTGGGGCTGTTTTCCCTGGAACATCGGAGGCTGAGGGGTGACCTTATAGAGGTTTATAAAATCACAAGGGGCATGGACAAGATAAATAGAGAAAGTCTCTTCCCTGGGGTGGGGGAGTCCAGAACTAGAGGGCATAGGTTAGGGTGAGAGGGGAAAGATATAAAAGAGACCTGAGGGGCAACTTGTTCATTCAGAGGGTGGTGTGTGTATGGAATGAGCTGCCAGAGGAAGTGGTGGAGGCTGGTACAATTACAACATTTAAGAGGAATCTGGATGGGTATATGAATAGGAAGGGTTTGGAGGGATATGGGCCAGATGCTGGTAGGTGGGACTAGATTGGGCTGGGATATCTGGTTGGCATGGACGGGTTGGACCGAAGGGTCTGTTTCCGTGCTGTACATTTCTATGACTCTAAATGGGATTGTCAGAGCGCTGCCTCTGAGGTATGGCTGAATTACAGTGACCTTCTCATTATCAGGAAGGCCTAACTCCACAATGGCAGAGGCTATATCCAATAATTCTTGGCAGGACTGACATATAAAGAGAGTCTGGGTCAGTCAGGACTGTACTCACTGGAGTTTAGAAGACTGAAAGGGAATTTCATGGAAGCTTATAAAGTTCTAACAGGAGCAGGGAGTCCACAATCAGGGGTCACACTCTCAGCATAAAGATAGGCCACTTCATAGAATCAGACAGTTATAGAATGCCTACAATGTAGTAGACTGAATCCATACCGCCTCTGAAGAGCATCCCGCTCCAGACCCACCCCCCCCACCACCCGCACACTCTCCCTCTAACCCTGCATTTCCCATGGCTAACCCACCTCGCCTACACATCCCTGAACACTATGGGCAATTTAGCATGGCCAATCCACCCTAATGTGCACATCTTTGGACTATGGGAGGAAATCAGAGCACTCAGAGAAAACCCAGGCAGACAGGGGGAGAATGTGCAAACTCCACACAGTCGGTTGCCCGAAGCTAGAATTGAACCCGGGTCCCTGGCGCTGTGAGGCAGCAGTGCTAACCATTTAGGACTGAGATGAAGAGCAATGTCTTCATCCAGAAGGTGATGAGCCTGTGGAATTCTCTGCCACAGAAAGCTATTGAGGCCAAAACACTGAATGTTTTCAGGTTAGATTAAATTACAGTGTGGAAACAGGCCCTTCGTCCCAACAAGTCCACACCGACCCACCGAAGAGCAACCCACCCAGACCCATTCCCCTACATTTACCCCGTCACTTAACACTATGGGAAATTTGGCATGGCCAGTTCACCTAACCTGCACATCTTTGGACTGTGGGAGGAAACTGGAGCACCTGGAGGAAACCCACGCAGACACGGGGAGAATGTGCAAACTCCACACAGTCAGTTGCCTGAGGCGGGAATTGACCCTGGGTCTCTGGTGCTGTGAGGCAGCAGTGCTAACCACTGTGCCACCGTGCCGCCCCAAGGAGGTAAACATAGTTCTTAGGGCTAACAGGATCAAAGGGCATGGGGAGAAAGCAGGAACAGGGAACAGAGGTGGATAATCAGCCACAATCTTACTAAACGGTAGAGCAGGCTTGAAGGGCCGAATGGCCTACTCCCGCACCAATATTCTATGTCTTATAACTGGGGGCCCTGGGTTAAAATGAGGTGAACATGAAGACCTCATCGCTAGAATTGCTAGCCTCACAGATTAGGAATTACAAACAGGGAGGCCCCCCCAGAGCAACACCCACAATCCCGTCCGGGTCAATGAAGAAACTAAGGAAGTCAGAAATAAACACAACAACGACATTAACAGATCATCCATCAAAAAGAACAAATGTACCAACACAATCCTGGAAAGTTTAATTGCTGCGATGCAAGAACACTTACAAACCTTGCACCATCAGTACAGTCATCAGCTAGTGTTGGGAAAGGGACAGGTCTCGGAGAGAGGAGAGAGAGATTGCTACATTTTTATCACATCAATCACACTTCTCAGTACATGCCTGAGTGTGTCACAGCCAGTGGAGACGTTTAGAAAGTGTGGTCACTGTCGCAAATCAGGAAAGAAGGCAGACATTTGATGTTTTGCATGATCTCCTGCAAACACAGGTAAGGGATAATGTTTAAATATTCTTTATTGGGGAAGACCACTCCATCCTTCACACAACTTCTAGCCCATCCCCAGAGTGTGACAGGGGGTTCACCAGACTGTGCGTGCTCTGATATAGAGGAGAGGGTCTATGAGAATTGGCTCCTTTCTCTTTGCTCCCTTTCTTGACCATTAGAGCAGACTTGATGGGCTGAATGGCCTTCTCCCATGCCCTTATGGTTTTGGTATAGCCTTTGGCTCTGTTAGTCGGGGCTTGTGGAGATGAGAGAGGGATGGTGAAGAGGTTAAAGCTGAAATAAGCACTCTGCACCCCCAAGTCCTGCCCACATTAACAAGTAACTCATGTGTGACTGTTAAATGCTGTTGTCAGATCAATATTTCTGCTACTGTGGAGAGAAACATGCTCAGACTCTGTCCTGTTGAATAAATAACGCTGAGTACAAACGCTAAAAGTGGTTGAAGTGTGCTGGCTGAGCTTTGTTCCCTTGAGAATGATGTTGGCAATCTCAGTTTGACGTTTACCCCTTAGTCTCTGACAGCACATGTTTAGAGCTGGTCTAAACATGTGCAGTGAGAGGCTCCTCTTACAGCGAATAAAGGACAGAATTCAACTTGCCTGCTCAATCTGGCTTCTGGCAAGGCATGGAAATCCCCAGGGATTTGAGCAGAGCCTGAATCACAAATGGAATTGACACTGGGAGTTGTTTAATGCATCCATCCAAGGCAGCAGTTCAATCCAACAAATTAAACGTACTCTGACCTTGGGTCGTGATAGACTTGGGAGGGCTGCAAATGAAAACAGAGGGTGCTGAAGATGCTCAGTGTTTCTGACAGCGTCTCTGAGCAGAGCTCCACCCCCACAGTCAGCTGCCTGACAGAGGGGGAGGGCGGCACAATTGTAATATGTTGTGAGGCTGCCTCTAATTGCAACAGGCTTTGTGGTCAACTTGCACGCATTCACAGCCTCGGGCCTGCTCTACCATTCAACATAAGACCTTATGACCAGAAGAAGAATTAGGCCATTCAGCCCATTGAGTCTGTTCCACTATTCAATCATGGCTGATAAGTTTCTCAACCCTATTCTCCTGCCTTCTGCCTGTAACCCTTGATCTCCTCATCCCCTCTTTACTAATCAAGAATCTATTTATCTCTGTCTTAAATAGACACCATGACTTGGCGTCCTGTGGTAATGACTTTGACAGATTAACCACCTTCTGGCTGAACTGTTCATAAAGTATCAGGGAAACCTCGAAGGAAAGGCCTGTATTCCCACTGTGCCCATTCATGACCTTGACTGTCTTGTTGTGCTTTATTGCACATAATAAATTTTCTTGTACTGTAGTTTCTGTGACAACATAGGAAAGGATACACAATTGTGCCCAACAGAACCCCTCACACAAGTGATAGAAATGACCTTGTAATCTGACAAAGTCAGAAGTCGGACAACGCCAGGTTATAGTCCACAAGCTCTCGGAACACTACTCCTTCAGCGAGTGAAGCAGCAGAGCTCCAAAACCTTACGATTTCAAATCAACGTGTTGGGTTATAACTCGGTGTCATGTGACTTCTGAGTGCGTCCACCCCAGTCCAACACCGGCCCCTGTACATCAAGTGCTGACAATTTTAGACCAATGTCCTTTCTCTTTTGAACATCAGTGTGGAATTGTGTATACTTGAGAGCACAGATGGTTTGATCTCTCTTCAAACAGGTAACGTTCTTGATAGTGTAGTGTTTCATTAATAATGCACAAAATATAACAGCTGGATGCACATAATGATGCAGGACAGTTGATGTTTACATTCAGCATATTGTGACTGTGCTGGTTGTTGGAAAGAGCTACCCAATCAACTTAATTGCCCTGCCCTTTCTCCAGAGTTACCCTCTTTGGAGGTTATGATTTAATCTGCTAACACCACCCTTTCAGTAAGTGTGATCATTGGAACTTGCTGTGCTTTTAACAAAAAAAGTCTCCTTATCTTTGGGAAGCTACCTTAAAATTGCATCCTCTGGTTACCTGAGAGAAAAAAAAAACAAATTTCAAGATGTTTGTAACTGTTCACTTATTCACTTTGTATTAAAACTTCAGAGGTACATTGGAAACCTTGTGTTGGCTTTGTCGTTATGGAAGACATATGCCTGAAGTTGAACTTAGGGAGACAGGCAAATGATAGATGAGAGGAACTGGATGACAGTTTTAAACATTATGAATGAGCCTTGGTTCAGTCATATCCCTGAACCCAAATTTGTTTTAAAATCTCAAGAGTGCCTGGAGTCAGACTTTAATCATAGCAATGTCTTCTTTTGGACTTTTGAGATGAGTTTTGATTTGGGCTCTGATTATTGTTCATGTGTCCACCATCATGTTAATTTGCCCCATTTACTGAGGCTGCAGACCAGTACCAATCCCAGCTGGCATGTCAGCACTTCCGGCTGAGTTCATTAAGCGCCAATAAGTCCTGGAGTTGGTCTTGAAGCCAGGGCCTTCCAGCCCAGAGGCAGACTATAACCACTTGCGCTCTGAAGAAGAAATATCACCTTTGTTCAGCCTTGTATGAATGACCTGTTAGCCTGAGATTGTTGTCTAGATTATAGTGGTGCTGGAAAAGCACAGCAGGTCAGGCAGCATCCGAGGAGCAGGAAAATCGACGTTTTAGGCAAAAGCCTTTCATCAGGAATGAGCCTCCGATTGGTCCCCTGTTTTAGATTACGCAGCCAGAGTAAGCAACCTTACTGTCTGCGCTACCATAACTATGGAGACCAAAACTGCTATCTTTTTCAGGTGTGATCTCACTAAAGCTCTGTACAATTGTGCAAGATTTCTTTCTTGAAGTACAAGAGTAGAGGCTATCATGTTATTGTCGTCTTATTTGCTTGGAGTACCTTCTTCTTAACTTTGTGTTCATGTGAGTTGAGGGCAGCATGCTGGTTCAGTGGTTAGCACTGCTGCCTCATGGTGCTAAGGACCCAGGTTCAATTCCAGCCTCAGGTGACTGTCTGTGTGGAGTTTACACAATCCCCCCGTGTCTGCGTGGGTTTCTTCCCACAATCCAAAGAAATGCAAGTCAGGTGAATTGGCCAGTCATTGGGAATATGTCTGGGTGGGATACTTTTTGGAGGGTCAGTCTGGACCAAATGGCCTGTTTCCACACTGTAGGGATTCTATAATTCTAAAAGTCCACCCAAGTCTCTCTAAATATTTCACAACTTTTAAAATTAATCTGCTTTTCTCCTCTTAGTTTCAATGTACTTAACTACAAACTTCACAAAAATAGCGCATTATACTCTTTCTGCCACATTGTTTCCATTCACAAGAACAACATACGCAAAATTCACTTAACCTGAAATAATTGTTCGAGGGTGTAGGTTTGCTCGCTGAGCTGTAGGTTTGATATCCAGACGTTTCATTACCTGGCTCGGTAACATCATCAGTGGCGACCTCCAAGTGAAGCGAAGCTGTTGTCTCCTGCTTTCTATTTATATCTTTCTCCTGGATGGGGTTCCTGGGGTTTGTGGTGATGTCATTTCCTGTTCGTTTTCTGAGGAGTTGATAGATGGCATCTAGATCTATGTGTTTGTTTATGGTGTGTGTCTTTTTGTGGCTAGCTGGTGTTCGTGTATCCTGGTGGCTAACTTTCTTCCTGTTTGTCACAGTCGAAAGAAAGGACAACGGAGAACTACAAACCTGCGTATACAGAAAACCGACAAACACTGACCAAACACACACAAACGAAGCTGTATCAGAACACTATTCCAACGAGCCACCACACACTGGAAAACAGAGGAGAACCACCTATACAACATATTCAAGAAGAACGGATACTCAAATAATACAGCTACTAACACCCCTCGGAATCCTAGTAGCACACAAACCCACCAACACTCTCAAACAAAAAAATAACAAACTTAAAAGACCCAGTACATCCCATGGACAAAACCAACATCATCTACAAAATTCCATGCAAGGACTGCCACAAACACTACGTAGCACAAACAGGAAGAAAGTTAGCCATCAGGATACACGAACACCAGCTAGCCACAAAAAGACACGACCCTCTCCCTCGTAGTCCTACACACGGATGAAAGAAAACCCACCATTTCGACTGGGACAACACATCTATCCTGGGACAGGCTAAACAAAGACATGCCAGAGAATTCCTAGATGCTTGGCACTCCGACCACAACGCCATAAACAAGCACATAGATCTAGATGCCATCTATCAACCCCTCAGAAAACAAACAGGAAATGACATCACCACAAACCCCATCCAGGAGAAAGATATAAATAGAAAGCAGGAGACAACACTTCACTTGGAGGTCGCCACTGATGATGTTACCTAGTCAGGTAATGAAACGTCTTGATATCAAACCTACAGCTCAGTGAGCAAACCTACACCCTAAACCTCAACCTGAGCTACAACCCTTCACAAACCTTGCATAACTGTTCTAATTTTAGTAAGTTTGCAGATGACACCAATATTGGTGGTAGAGTTCAAACAATGATCTGTTTTCAAACAATGATAAGACAGAATACAGGACAGAGATGGAGAGCTTACTGGTATGGTGTAAACACAACAATCTGTCCCTCACTGTCAGGAAAATGAAAGAGCTGGTCATTAACTTCAGGAAGTGGTGTGGAGGGCCATCAATGGTGCTGAGGTGGAGATGGTTGAGGGCTTCGTGTCCCTGGGAGTAACGATCACCAACAATCACTGTCCTGGTCCAATCTTGTTGAAGCAACGATCAAGAAAGCACAACAACATCTCTACTTCTTCAGGAGGCTAAGGAAATTCTGCTTGTCCAAAATGAATTTGACCAATTTTTATAGATGCACCGTAGAAAGCTTCCTATCTGGATGCATCACAGTGTGGTACGTCAACTGCTCTGCCCAAGACCCAACCGTGAACTTATCCCAGTCCATCATGCAAACCAGTCTTCCATCCCTGACTCCATCTACACTTCCCATTGCCTTGGGAAAGCAACCAACATCATCAAAGACCCCTCCCACTCTAGTTATACTCTTTACAATCCTCTTCCATATCACAGAAGATATAAATTTTTGAACACATTTGAACAGATTCAAGAACAACTTCTTCCCCGCTGAACAGACCTCTCAAATGTTAATTCTGATCTCTCTCTCTCTCTCTCTCTCTCTCTCTCTCTCCCTCTCTCTGCACCTTCTCTGCTACCCTGATGCACCTTGTATGGTTCAATCTGCCTGTAGAGCACATAAAACAACAGTTTTCACTGTATCTCGGTACATGTGACAACAATAAATCAATCAATCAAGACCTTTTACTGTTCCAATGTTTTTCATGTTCCACAGATCCTTCAAGTATAATATTGAATGAGGAGGCAGTTATACAGTCATAAAGATGTACTGCATGGAAACAGTCCCTGACGACCAGATATCCTAAATTAATCCAGTCCCATTTGCCACCGCTTGTCCCATATCCCTCTAAACCCTTCCTATTCATGTACCCATCTAGATGCCTTTTAAATGTTGCAATTGTACCAGCCTCCACCACTTCCTCTGGCAGCTCATTCCATACACACACCACCCTCTGTGTGAAAAAGTTGCCCCTTTGGTCCATTTTAAACATTTCCCCTCTCACCCTAAACCTATGCCCTCTAGTTTTGGACTCCCCATCCGGGGCAAAAAAACCTTGTCTACTCTTAAAGAGAGTGTAATGAAGCACTCCCCAGCGCAGGAGTGAATTGAATGTTTAATTCTCACCTGCATTTCACAGCAAATAATACAGTAAAATACAGCAAAAAGCTTCACCTGTCACATGATCCACCGCCATTTTGAAAAATCTAAGAATAAAAAGACGTCACTGAAAAAGGATCCATTTTCGTTCTGTTGCCACGAGGCCTGAGCTGGTTCACCGATGACATCTGTGCTGCCAACCCTCCACTACGGCCTCTCTGCTGCCCGTGCCAGACCCACCAATGTCAGAGTTACCACTCTTCCTGACTAGGTGGCAATGCTGGATCCTGTGCTCAACCCACACTCTTCCCCACCCCCCCCCCCGAGCCCCCCTGCTCCGCTGCCACTGCCACCTCCCTGATAACCAGGAGTCCCAGGCTTTTGGCCTACCACAGCCAGGCTCTGCCACCTCAATGCCACCAGGAGTCCCTGCTCAGCATATACAGCACCACCACCGCCATCTCTGCAACCGCTGCCTGGCCACCGTCTGGAGGACCCGATCCCTGGTGGGCCTATCACAACCAGGCTCCCTGACTCCGCTGCTAGGCCAGGGGCGCCCAGGCTGCTGACTCACCAAGAGTCCCACTCCAGCCGCCCTCCTCCAAGATGTCACCTTCTCCACCACTGCTGACAGGAAGAAGATGAAGGAAAAAGAAAAAGGAAGAGGTCAGAAAAGGTAAAGCGAGAAGGGAGGAAGCAGCGGTCTGGAGTGGACAGGCTCAGGAACCCGAGCACTTGCCGGCGACGCCATCTTGAGGGTGGCACAGATACACAGCTCAGAGCAACACAGTGAAGTGCAGAAGAAGGTGTTGCAATATTGGCAAAGAGTCTCCATCAGTGATCATGGGACACAGCTCTGTTCAGCTCAAAGGTTGAAAAGTAGAGATGGTGCACAAAACAATTTACAAGCCCAAACAGAGAATGTGTGATCTTACGTGACTATACACCTTCAATGGTCTAGGCGGGTTTCTGGGAGAAACGACCAATAATGTAAAGACTATCGAAACCCCAGAAGTTTGCCAACAAACAACGAAGGTGTGAGAATTTAAACTTTGGAAGAAACAGCAGACTTCAAAAGGACTTTGGAGGTGTTTTTGTTTGCTCACAAACACAGGATGTGGGTGTCACTGGCTGGGCTAGCAGTTATTAGGAGAAAGTGAGGCCTGCAGATGCTGCAGATCAGAGTTGAAGAGTGTGGCACTGGAAAAACACAGCAGGTCAGGCAGCATCCGAGGAGCAGGAGAGTCGATATTTCAAGCATAAGCTCTTCATCAGAAATTGCCCATTCTGAATTGCCAAGAGGACACTTATGAACATTGCTGTGGGTCTGGAGTTACATGTAGGACAGACCAGGGAAGGAAGGCAGTTTCCTTCCCTAAAGAACATTAGTGAGCCAGATGGGCTTTTCTAATAATTGACAATGGCTTCATGGTCATCATCAGACTCACCCTGGGAAAATGTTTTTTGAACAGTGGAGATGGTCAGTGAGAAATGTAGAGTTTGATGATTCTATTCAGTTTGGCTGAACCAGGACAGAGTATCATTGATGGTTCTCTTATCTAGTGAACTTTAGTGAATCCATTGCAATTTCACCAGCTCCAGACTTATTGAATGGAATTTCACAACATTGTCTTTGTTGGATTTGAACCAATTATTAGAAGGTTTCCAGTCCAAACTCATAACCATAGGCTCCGGTTTCTACTTTATTGTAGAGCTCTATGTCGAGTTATTGGAACTGGACAGGACAAATGGCTGGAGGAGAGAGACGAAGGATTGACTGATATGGTGATAAGAAGGGTAAATGGTGGAAAGAAACAATGAGAAGGTTGGAAATTGGATTGATGGGGACTGGAAAAGTGTGGACTGAGGGGTTCACTGAGGAGGTAGAGTAGCAGGTGGAGGAAGTGGGAATATAGAGTTGAGGAATTGGAAAACGGGGTGGACGAAGTGGGAACTTGGGATTGATGAAGTGATGAAGTGGGAGTTGAGGAAGTTGGAAGTTGGGTTGAAGAAGTGGGAATTTCAGGTGCTTATAACCATATCCATTACATTGCTTTGGAGTGTAAAATACACTGATGCAAACGGTAAACGTTTATCCAAAAGTGAGTAATTTTGATTCTTTTCAAAAAGCTGCTATGGGACTTGCAGTCAGTAACCTCCTGGGCTCCACATTGATCTATCCCACGATCTTGACTGCTCCGTGTTGATCTTTGAGGCTGATTACTGGGCTTTCTCCAAGAACCAATCCACAGAATAATCTCTGGAGACTCCTCATTGTGCTCTGTTTACTGGAACATACAAATAACACATTTTAGTTTTTAAAATACTTGCATGCTGCCAAAATGATCATTTACAGAACGTTTCCTGCTCTCTTCTTTAATCTTTCTTGTTTCTTCACTCCTGTCACAAACTGACAGTGGCTTCACTTGGACAAGGCTGGAGGTTAAATATCCTGTTAAATTTAAGAATCATATATTTATGTAAAGATTATACATTTATTTAAAGATTAACAATCTCTTTCCATTGTAATTAGACTGTTGGTGCAGGTGCAACAGGTTGAGTGGACTCCTTCCACACAGTAATAATGCTGCCATTCTGTGAGATAACACTTCGACATCCCCATTTTCCTTTCCAATACTTGGTCGAGTTCAACATCAGTGTTCTGAACTTGAGAGATTCATGATTTTCAATATCCATCCCCCTCCTCCTTGAAGATACTCCACCCTCTGTTCTCTACATTAACCATGCCTTTGGCAGCATCAGACTCGACTCCTGCCTGAGTCTCTCCCATCCTTAAGCTTTCATCATGCTCATTACTCTGGTGCTCATTATGTGGAGGTGCTGGTGTTAGATTGGGGTGGGCAAAGCTAAAAATCACATAACACCAGGTTATAGTCCAATAGGTTTATTTGGAATCACTAGCTTTTGGAGTGCTCCTCCTTTGTCAGGTAGCTAGTGGGGTAAGATTATAGGACACAGAATTTATTGTAAAAGATCAAAGTGTCTTACGACGTATTGATCAAACGTAGATTGCTGTTAAGTCTTTAATCACTTGTCATTCAGTCCTTCAGAGTACCCTACACACCTCTCACATACCTCTCACATGGGGAACTTCCAAAGATACACAAAGCCAAAACACCAGGACATCCCATCATATCAGCAAATAGGCCCTATGTGAGAACCTTCCTGGCTATGTTGACGGTATCTTGAATCCCATTGTACAGGGGACCCCCAGTGTCTGCCGTGACACTACAGATTTCTTACAGAAACTCAGCACTCACGGACCAGTTGAACCAAGAACATTCCTCATCACAATGGATGTTTCTGCACTCTACACCAGCATCCTCCATAATGATGGCATCGCGGCAACAGCCTCAGTACTCAACACCAACAACTGCCAATCTCCAAACACCGTCCAACAACACGTCCACTTCATCCTTGGCCACAACGTCTTCACCTTTGACAACCAGTTCTTCATCTAGACACACAGAACAGCCATGGAGACCAAACTTGCACCCCAATATGCCAACATTTTCATGCACAGGTTCGAACAAGACTTCTTTGCTGCACAGGATTTCCAACCAACACTATATACCAGATATATTGATGACATTTTCTTCCTCTGATCCCGTAGCAAGGGGGTCACTGAAACAACTACATAGTGACATCAGCATGTTTCACCCCACCATCAGATTTACTATGGGTTACTCTTTAGTTTCTGTCTCATTCTTGGACACATGCATCTCCCTCAAAGATGGGCACCTCAGTAGCTCACTCTACTGCAAACCCATCAATGCCCCCACGATGCTACATTTCTCTGGCTTTCACCCTAAACATACAAAAACAGACATCCCTTACGGACAAGCCCTACACACATACACAGGATCTGTTCAGGTGAAGAGGAACGTGATGGACACCTGAAGGTGCCGAAGGATGCCATCATAAGAACGGGATACGGTGCTCAACTCATCGACCGCCAGTTTCGCCGTGCAACAACAAGAAACCGTAATGACCTCCTCAGGAGACAGATGCAGGATGCAACTGATAAGGTACCCTTCGTTGTCCAGTACTTCACCAGAGCTGAGAAACTATGTCATATTCTTCGCAGCTTGCAACACGTTATCAATGAGGATGAGCACCTCGCCAAGACCTTCCCCATGCCTCCACTTCTCACCTTTAAACAACTACCAAACCTTAAACAGACCATTGTTCGCAGCAAACTGCCCAGCCTTCAGGAAAACACAATACTGTACAACCCTGTCATGGCAACAATTGCAAGATGTGTCAGAGAGTCAACACCGATACCACCATTACACGTAGGGATACCACTCACCATGTACGTGGCAGGTACTCATGTGACTCAGCCAGCGTTGTCTATCACATACTCCACAGGCAAGGATGCCCTGAGGCATGGTACATTTGTGAGACCGAGCAGAGGCTACGGTAACGGATGAATGGGCACCGCACAACAATCACCAGACAGGAATGTTCCCTCCCAGTCGGAGAACACTTCAGTGGTCCGGGACATTCGACCTCGGACCTTCGGGTCACCGTCCTCCGAGGCAGACTTCGGGACAGACAACAATGAAAAGTGCTGAAAAATGTGTTGCTGGCGATGGAGGAGGCCAAGGACCTGCATGTCCTTGGCGGAGTGGGAGGGGGAGTTAAAGTGTTCAGCCACGGGGCGGTTGGGTTGGTTGGTGCGGGTGTCCCAGAGGTGTTCTCTGAAACGTTCCGCAAGTAGGGGGAGACAGACCATGGCAACACAACGCCTGGAGGAACAGCACCTCATCTTCCACCTAGGAATCCTCCAACCACAAGGGATGGATGCAGATTTCTCCAGCTTCCTCATTTCCCCTCCCCCCACCTTTTTTTCAGTCTCAGCCCTCAGACTCAGCACCGCCTTCTTGACCTGCAATCTTCTCTCCAACCTCTCTGCCCCCACCCCCTCTCCGGCCTATCACCCTCACCTTAACCTCCTTCCACCTATCGCATTTCCAACGCCCCTCCCCCAAGTCCCTCCTCCCTACCTTGTATCTTAGCCTGCTTGGCACACCTTCCTCATTCCTGAAGAAGGGCGTATGCCTGAAACGTCAATTCTTCTGCTCCTTGGATGCTGCCTGACCTGCTGCGCTTTTCCAGCAACACATTTTTCAGCTCTGATCTCCAGCATCTGCAGTCCTCACTTTCTCCAACAATGAGAAGTGGCCGAGCAAAGGCTGATAGCCAAGTTCGGTACCCATGGGAACGGCCTCAACTGGGACCTTAAGTTCATGTCACATTACAGGTGACCCCACTGCACTATACACACAGACAGACAGACGGAGACACACAGACACTCCTACACACACACATGCACACACACATATATAAGTCGATGGAGTGAATTTGTATTTGCAGAATTGTATTTGCAGATACATTCCATTTTGTTCAAAAAGCACACAATCTGTAAGCAATCAATCCATGAGACTTCTGACAAATCAAACCAGTCTGATTCCAAGTTGGGATACAGACAGACCCTAACCTTACACCTTTAATGCATTTCCTGAGCTGAGATGTCACTTTTTAAATAAAACTTTAAGTTATCGCGGGACTGTGACTTGAACGAAGTTCTGGGATTTACATATTAATCAATGGAAACCTGCATCCCCATTCGAAGTGATTAAAGACTTAACAGCAATCTAGGTTTGTCTAATACATTGCATCAGTTGTAACGAAATTTGATCTTTTACTATAAATTCTGTGTCCTGTGTATCCTGCCCCACTAATTACCTGACGAAAAAACAGTGCTCTAAAAGCTTGTACTTTCAAATAATGCTGTTGGACTGTAATCAGGTGTTGTGTGGTTTTAAACTGTTGCTGATTGACCAATGCTGGTTACTGCATACAGTCACTGCAGTTTACTCTCCTGCTTGTGTTTAATTGTTGGTGGTCTCACTCTTCCCATCATCATACCTCCCTCACTGTCCAACAGCCCTCCCGGCAGTTACTATTCCCCAGCTTTTGCCTTCCTTCTCCAGCTACTCCAGATTTGACCTCATACCTTAAGCCACTTTAAGCCCTCAGGATAAGAATGCTAACCATCCCAAAGCAATAATAGAGGGGCTTGTGTTTATGTAGCACTTGTCATGAGTTGAGGACAGTCCCAATGAACTGGACAGTTAACGAAGGACATTTACCACGTGATCAAGCGGAAGCAAGTGTGACTGCCAGGTCGTACACAGCAAGATCCCACAAATGGCATTGTGATCATGGCCAGATAATCTGTTGTTGCTGCTGCTGGTCGAGGGTTAATCATTCGTCGTCCTTTATAATTAAGCATCAAAATATCTCGCTGTGACTCATTTACATATTAACTCATCACCACACAACATTAAATAGTAAAGTCTACATGTGGGCTTATATAGTCATCAGGAATGTGTAATGGTCAGTGATAAAGAACTAAAACAGCCTTCACATCACAATCCCCAGATTGAGTAAACAGGGAAATTTGGAGAATGTGTCTGTCTGAGACAACACGGTGACTTAGCTGAACGATCTGATTAATGCTTCCAGATGTTACTGGAATTCAGAGGGGAGATTCCTTTAATTCTGCAATTGTTTCATTTCACACTAAATGAACAGTTAAACATCCAGATTCCTTCAAGAAATGAGAGATTGTATGTGTGGTGAGGGGGGTAGACGGTGAGGGGGTAATTTTGGGTTTCCCCTGGCACATAAACAAGATCGGTGATTGAACCTTAGACCAGTTGTCAGTGTTCCACAGAAACCTTTACTCAGAGGATCAGGTTGCTGCAATGGCAAACGTGAATAATTGAAGATGGAACACAGGGTTCCTGTTGCATTCCCATGACAACTCCCTGACCAATCAGAGACCTCCAGGCCCTAGTTTGAGAATGACAATTGACAGTTAACTGCTCCTGCGGCATATCTCCACACCAACAATGGCCTGACCAATCAACACCCTCTTCTCGTGCTGTGTGAATTGATGCTCTTCAGTTGTCCATTCCCAGGGACCCAGCAAGAAGCTCTGACCTCTTGGGTTGTACCTGCTATGGGTCTGATTGACCTGGGCTGCAGTGAGGTGCCAGCAAGGCCTATTTCGATGCCAGGTGAATCCTGTTCTGTCTTTTATGTTTTTTTGCAAAGTGGGTTTCTCGCTAAGTAGCTGTGTGATGCCGACTGACAGTCATTATTACTTGTTAAACACCTCATTAATGCCACAACTCACCTCATTAATATCCAGCTTTCAATCTGACTGAACTCGTTAAACAAGCTCGATGTCAAAAACTTTTGACATGGAAACTAGAGCAGGTTCTGGGCAGATTCAGTTCACAGCTTGCTCTGATCATCTCCCATGTTTGAGACTGGGTAGAAACACAGAGTCATAGAGATGTACAGCATGGAAACAGACCCTTCGGTCCAACCCGTCCATGCCGACCAGATATCCCAACCCAATCTAGTTCCACCTGCCAGCACCCGGCCCATATCCCCACCCCAGGGAAAAGACTTTGCCTATTTATCCTATCCATGCCCCTCATGATTTTGTAAACCTCTATAAAGTCACCCCTCAGCATCCAACTCTCCATGGAAAGAGCCTGTTCAGCCTCTACCTATTGCTCAAATCCTCCAACCCTGACAACATCCTTGTAAATCTTTTCTGAACCCTTTCAAGTTTCACAACATCTTTCCAATAGGAAGGAGACCAGAATTGCACACAATATTTCAAAAGTGGCCCAACCAATGTCCTGTACAGCCGCAACATGACCTCCCAACTCCTGTACTCAATACTCTGACCAATATAGGAAAGCATACCAAACGCCGCCTTCACTATCCTATCTACCTGTGACTCCACTTTCAAAGAGCTATGAACCTGCACCCCAAGGTCTCTTTGTTCAGCAACACTCCCTAGGACCTTACCATTAAGTGTATAAATCCTGCTAAGATTTGCTTTCCCAAAATGCAGCACCTCACATTTATCTGAATTAAACTCCATCTGCCACTTCTCAGCCCATTGGCCCATCTGGTCCAGATCCTGTTGCAATCTGAGGTAACCCTCTTCACTGTCATCTGCAAACTTACTAACTGTACCTCTTATGCTCGCATCTAATCTCAGGTTACGCTCCATAGGCACCAGCTATATGCACCCTACATCCCTGGTCATTGGCACTGGTATGTATCAGCCTCCCATTTAATTACAGTACGCCTCTGGACCTCAGTGCTGCACCTTTGGCTGCAGCAGGAACCCTCATTGTAATGCTACAGCAAGGACACTGTGTGTTCAGGGACACTCACTCAGTCACAGACTGGATCAGGCTGTATCTCCAGGCTTTTCACTCACTGTCACAGTGTACTTGGATGCTCACAGCATCCCTGAATGGTCTTCCCTTCCCTGTTTGCACTTTGCCCCCTCAGCGAGTGACACTGGGCTGATATTATTACCGTCTTGTTGTATCATTTACTGCAGACACAAAGGAAGGAAGTTTGTCATAGTTGTCAGCAGGCCCCAGCCTTCTCTCAGGGAGTCCTGACTCAGTAAATCAAGAGTAACCCATCAGACCGGCCTCGGACCTTTATGGGGTCGTCAAAGTCAGGGTCCCTTCAGATAAAGGGTGAGGACATTAATGTCGGACTGCACAACATCCGTCTTCAGTCTTCTGCCCTATTGAGGGATGTCTTCCTCCTGGAATGAGAGAGAGGGAGGCATTATGAAGATGAAAGTGGGTGGCACAGCTGTTGGTGGAGGTAGGAAGCTGGACCAAGTGACTGAGTGGGCAGCACAGAGGGCATTCAGGGTTGGTGGTTGTCAGAGCTGGAGCAGAGAGAGAGAGGGCAAGAGAGACAGACAGACAGATAGAGAGAGAGAGAGGTATCGGAGAGAAGATGGCGGCAGTTTTGCTAGTGGAGTGGAGAAGGTCATTGACAGCACTGGGCATTCCCCCAGAGTGGCTGAGACTGCCCGGAGCTGGGTGGTAACCTCGGACCAGCCTGGGCACAGTCTGGTGTCACGACCTCCACTGCCCATCCTGGGAGGAGAGGACATACCATGTCTGCACCAGCCAATCCAGCAGGAGCTCCAAGGCACTGCCCACACCGTGGGGCACTGATCACCCCCCTGTCTGCCATGTCTGGGGGTAAATGTCAGGGACCATGCAGGGCAGCCCCAGACTGACAGTGATTGTCTGGGAGAACAATGGGCTTTTAAAGATGGCGCAGGGACAAGGGATACTGGTGGATTCTGGGATATCCACTGAGCTGTGAGTTATTGTGGGAGCAGTGCGAGGTAGGATGAAGCTAGAATCGTATGTGAGAGACATCATAGGGTGAGGATTGGCAGTGACTGAGGAGAGTTTCATCAGATGGGGAGAGAAACTCATTGGGATTTGTGGAAAAAATTCTCTTCAAAACAAAATCTCAACACAACTCAGTTTTGACAAGAAAAATCATAAGATTCAGCCCCTTGTCTCCTAACATTTAAGATCTCTACTCTATATTTCAATAAAGTAAGTTCATACTTGTAGTTAATACTGAAGATTAGAATCAGTTTGAAACTCTGATATTTCATGCCGATCGAATTGGACCCTGAGCAACAATGAATGGGTTTTGCGCAGTAACAGTCAATTTTTCATCAATATTTTCCTTGAGATTAAAGCTTGGAGCTTTCCCAAGGAAGCATTGTGCTTATTTCTAGATAGCAATGTGTTAACACAAAGCCAATCGCAACACCACAACTTTATCCATCAAAACGGAGTCTTACAAGCAAACAAAACAGAAACATCAAAACTAGGATCAGGATTGGCCTTTGAGCCTGCTCCACATTCCAATATGGTCATGGCTGATCCTCTATCTCAATCCCGTCCCCACCTCCCCCTTCAGGTCTTCAACACCTAAAAAAACTATCTCTTTGTTGAGTATATTCAGTGAGTAGGCCTCCACAACCTTTTGAGATAGAGAATTATACAGGTTTACTCCCATTGGAGTGAAGAAAGTGATTCTCATCTCAGTCCCAAGTGGTCTACTCTGTATTCTGAGACTGTGTCCCCTGATTGTGGACTCCCCAGCCACAGAAAACATTCCCTTTTTATCTAGTCTGTCCACCCTGTTAGATATTTCAAATAGATTCCCTCTCATCCTTCTCAACTCTACTGAATACAGGCCCAAGTGAGGACTGCAGATGCTGGAGATCAGAGTCTAGATTAGCGTGGTGCTGGAAAAGCACAGCAGGTCAGGCAGCATCTCAGGAGCAGGAAATTCGACGTTTCGGACAAAATCAGCATTCCTGATGAAGGACTTTTACCCAAAACATTGATTTTCCTGCTCCTTGGTGCTGCCTGTGCTTTTCCAGCACCACTCTGATCTAAACTCTGAATACAGGCCCATTCGAACCAATCTCTCCTCACGGAATAATCCTCCCATTCTCGATAAGGGCTGAGTGAACCTCTGAGGAGAAAGTGAGGTCTGCAGATGCTGGCGATCAGAGCTGAAAATGTGTTGCTGGAAAAGCGCAGCAGGTCAGGCAGCATCCAGGGAACAGGAGATTCGACATTTCTGGCATAAGCCCTGAAGAAGGGCTAATGCCCGAAATGTCGATTCTCCTGTTCCCTGGATGCTGCCTGACCTGCTGCGCCTTTCCAGCAACACATTTTCAGTTCTGAGTGAACCTCTCTATGGCAAGTATATCCTTTAGTTCGGTGGGGAGACCAAAACTGCACACAATACCCTCTTGTGTGGTCTCTCCAAGACTCTGTATAACTGCAGTAAGATATCCGTACTTCTAAATTCAAATCCTCTTGCAATGAAGGCCAACATACCACTTGCCTTAAATACAATAAAGAATTGTGAATGCTGGAGATATGAAACATAAACAGAAATTGTTTTATAATTAGTATGTCTGGTGGAGAGAGAAACAGAGTTAACCTTTCTGGTCCTGTATTTTAGAACTTACTTGCCTTGAGGTGACAAGTTGAGTCCATGGGTAAACGCTTGGCAGATGCACTCAAATCCAATAAAATGGGAAGTTATACACTTGGGTGTGAAATACAGAAAAGCAGAGTATTATTTTCTGGGTGCCCTTGTGCGCCAGTAAATATAGGTAGACAGGCAGATAGCAATTTAAAAATGCAGTACCCACAACTGCAGCTGATGGCTGACAAGGGTCATCTACAAGTTCAGCATCACCTCCTCGCACTTCTCTGCTATCCCCATATTAATAAAGCTGAGGGCACTGCACACCTTATTAACTGCTCTTTCCACTTGTCCTGCCATCTTTGCAAGTATATACCCAGGTTCCTCTGC
The DNA here is from genome assembly GCF_004010195.1 of Chiloscyllium plagiosum. Lineage (NCBI taxonomy): Eukaryota > Metazoa > Chordata > Chondrichthyes > Orectolobiformes > Hemiscylliidae > Chiloscyllium > Chiloscyllium plagiosum. Next base: position 49,445,281 of record NC_057734.1, read on the forward strand.
TCCTATACCCCTTTCAAATTGCTGTTGTGTTGCCATAGTCTTACCAGACCATCAGGGCTGCTCTCTCATTAAAGAGAAGTAACTGGTGATGATTTAACCTAAGGGCCACCAGACTTCAGGCGAGGGTAAAAGTTGAGAAGGAGAGGTTTTCAAACCAATGATGGGAATTGAATGCATGCTATAGCATCACACTGCTCTGCAAACCAACAATCCAGCCAACTGAGCTGAACCATTTCCTTTTTGAATTGTACCCTCTATTTAATGCTGTCTTTCAGTGTTCTTCCTACCAAAGTACATTACCTCACTCTTCTCCACACCGAACCCCAACTGCCACCTATCCACCTGCACAATTAATTTGTCAATATCCTTTCAGAATTCTACAGCATCTTCCTCACAGTTTATAATTCTTCCAGGTTTCAGGTCAACTGCACCGATCCTCCGAGCCTGGCCATTTTGCAAGACCCTGAATGTATTGAAAAGATAAAGAACAAATAGCTTTGAAAACAGGAAACTGTGGCCTCCACAGGAACTACCTCAGAACTCAGATAAAATCATGGAGCATAGAGAATCGGACTCTGATGCGTGATCCATGAGAGGGAAGAAACAATAGTTAGAATTCGCGTTGCTTTATTATGCTTACCGGATTTCGTATACACGAACCCGGCTTTTGGCAAATCATGTACAAACTGCAGAGATTTTAAGCAAAGAACTTGGATCTGAATTTCAGAGGGGGAGAACTAGAGGAGTGTGGTAATGATCTGGGGGGTGGTTCAATTCCAAGTTGAAGGTCTTGTTGGCCTCTGAACTTGCATACCCAAAATGTTAGGCCCAAGCATCAGGAACAGGAAAGCTTATCAACCCAGGAAGCATTAAACAACATCAGATGGTGTTTAACATGGGCAATGACTAAGGCCATCCGCTGGGGAGCGAGAAAAAGCATTTGATAAACAGCAGCTGCTTACATTTACATCAAGTCTTTCACGTCATGAAATGTTCCAATGTATTTCATCACAGTGTAAACCAAAAGCCTGACATGGAGATCGAGAAGCTGATACGAGGTTCCCGTACAAAACATTGGATCAAATAGAGAGGTTTTAAGAAGAGTCTTAAACATAGAAGCATAGAAATCGGAGCTGGGGTAGGCCATTCAGCCCCTTGATCCTGCTGTATACGATCATGGCTGACCATCCAGCTCAGACCCCTGCTCCCACTTTCTTCTGATACTCTTTGATCCTAAGAACTAAATTGAATTTGTTTTTGAAAACGTTCAATATTTTGGCCTTGACTGTTTTCCGTGGTAGAGAATTCCCCAGGTCCACAGAAGAAATTTCTACTTGTCTCATTCGTACTCAAAAGCAACTGTCAGCACGGAGCCACTGTGGTGACAGGCTGCACATTCCAGTTGCAACACCTCACCGTGTGAAAATATTTCTGCCCCTGTCCTGGTGTTTGAGCCAGTTCTCTCTTAACCCCATTTTTAAACTTTCATACAGCTCTTCACTCCTGTCTTCTTTTCAAGACCTCCGTGGATTGTAAAGGCATTTTTAACAATTTTCTCAACACGTTGTGCCACCTTTTAACAAGTGCAGCCCTGCCTGGTCACTGCATTCCTGCACCATCTAGTTTAACACTCGCCTGATATGGGAACACCAGCCAGCTCTCTACCCGGCCCTCGCAATTCCTCCACCATTCCCTGGGCTGCTGTTGGGAGCACAATATCAGTGGAGCCCTTTGCTCCTCAGAATTCCTGGCTGTCTCACCCAGTTTGGAAATCCCAAGCATCAAACCCAAGCTTGGAAAAGCTTCCCCACCCAATCTCTGTGTCCTTACTGTTTCCCTTGCCCCCCCCCCCCCCCCACCCTTCTACTGATACTAGAGCAGGAAAATCAACATTTCAGGCATAAGCCCTTCATCAAGAACGTGTGGGGGGGGGGGGGCTGAGAGATAAATAGAGGGGTGGGGGTAAGGTCGCTGGGAAGGCGATAGGTGGGGGATGGTAGTGATAGGTCGGTGAGGAGGGTGGAGCGGAGAGGTGGGAAGGAAGGTGGACAGGTAGGACAGTTCAGGAGGGCGGTGCTGAGTTAGAAGGTTGGATCTGGGATGAGATTGGGTTGGGGAGATTTAGAAACTGGTGAAATTGATGTTAAGATTACATTTGGAAGGAAATTCTACAAATCCCTTCTCATCAGCTTATCCACTGGGAATTACAGAGGAGAGAATCTTGATGGCCCAGGTTTAATTGCATTATGGCTGGTATCTCCAAACATCAAAATGAAAGCAGGAATATAACTGAACAGGAGGACATGTGCTTTTCATTACTGCTTCTTCTGTATTTAAGTATTAGCCTTGGCTCAACTGATGGCATCCACTGGTCAGTCTTAGTAGTTCCTCAAGTATAGACAGCGACCAGTCAAGGACCCATGTTTGAAAAACCAATCTGATTTTAAAAATCAGTGATGGAACAAGATGTGAATCTGTGGCAGACAAGGGGAAAGTACAGGACAAAATTCTGATGTCTCTCTTTCACTTACTCTTAGACAGTTTCACTGAAGTTGTGAAATGGAGCAATTCCTCACATCTGATGCAGATTACAGTAACTCTGGGGGAATTTGACATGATTGTTCCAAGAACTGAATTTCAGGCCAATACACCGAGGACCCTGGCCGATGCAAGGTTACTCTATCAGTGAACTGAGAGTAATTGTACACATTTCTGTTTGATTATGTGTTTGTGTGTGCATATGCGTCTGTGCGTGATTATGCGTAGGTATGTGTGTGAATATGTGTGTATGTTTGAGTGTGTTTGTGCCTGTGTGTGTGTGCGTGTTTGCGTGTGTGTGTGAACGTTTGCATGTGTGTGAGTGTGAGAGAAAGTGTATCTGCATGCGTTTAAGTGTGTGTATTTGTGTCTGTGTGTGTTTGTGTGTAGGAGTGTGCACGACTGTTTATGAGTATGTGTCAGTGTGTATATGTGTCTATGAGTGTGTTTATG
>NC_057734.1:49448819-49454687 GCF_004010195.1 Chiloscyllium plagiosum
GTGAGTATTTGAGAGTGTCAGTGTGTGTGCGTGTGTTGTGAATGTGAGAGTGTGTAAGCGTGAGTATTTGAGCACATGTGTTGCGAGTGTGAGTGAGTATTTGAGAGAGTGTGTGTGTGGGTATGTGAGCTAATTATAGATATTGTCAGAGGGCACATATGGTAGTTTGATAATGGACTGCTTCTCAGCCAAAGTAACAGCCAGACCTGGGCCAAACACCTGCAACTACATCTGTGAACAAAGCAGCTTGTCTGGCATGGTTTTGTTGCTCAGTGTGAGCTAGAGCTTTCAAGCAAGTAGAATTCACATTTCCCCATTTTGATCACCCAATCAGCTCCTGACCTCATTACAGCCTTGGTTCAAGCATGGACTAAAGAGCTGAATTCCAGAGGTTAGGTGAGAGTGACAACTTAGAATCCCAACAGTGTAGAAACAGGTCCTTTGGCCTAACAATCAACACTGACCATCCAAAAAGTAACCCATCCAGACCCATTCCCCTGACTAATGCATCTAACCTACACATTCCTGAACACCGCGGGGCAATTTCCCACAGCCAATTCACCTGACCTTCACACCTTTGGACTGTGGGAAGAAATCAGAACACCTGGAGGAAACCCACGCAGACACGGGGAGAACATGCAAACTCCACACAGACAGTCACCCGAGGCAGGAATCGAACCCTATTCCCTGGCACTGTGAGTCAGCAGTGCTAACCACTGAGCCACCATGACACCCCTAACTCTTGACATCAAGGCTGCATTTTACCAAGTGTGGCATTAAGGAGTCCTGGCAAAACAGGAATCAGTGGGCATCAGGGGCAAATTCTCCGCTGGTTAGGTCATACCCAACACACAGGAAGATGGTTGTGGTTGTTGGAGAGTCAGTCATCTCAGCTCCAGGACATCTCTGCAGGAGTTCCTCAGGGTAATGTCCTAGGCTCAACCATCTTCAGCTGCTTCAACAATGACCTTCCCTCCATCATAAGATCAGAAGAGGGGATGTTCACTGATGATTGCACAATGTTCAGCTCCATTCCTCAGATACTGAAGCAGTCCGTGTTCAAATGCAACAAAATCTTGACAATATCCAGGCTTGAGCTGACAAATGACAAGTACCATTCATGCCACACAAATGCCAGGCAATGACCATCTCCAATAATAGAAATGGAGGGAGGTGCACAGGCATAGACTACATGGGATACCTGCGCCTGTGCACGACTCTCCACTTCACCTGATGAAGGAGCCGCGCTCCGAAAGCTTGTGATTTCAAATAAATTGTTGGAATATAACTTGGTGTCATGTGACTTCTGTCTTTGACCACCCCCAGTCCAACACCGGCACCTTATATTTTTTCCTGGAACTTCGGAGGCTGAGGGGTGATATAATAGAGAGCTAGAAATTCATGAGGGACATGGATAGGGTGAATACTCAAGGCCTTTTCCCCAGGGTAAGGGAGTCCAAAACTAAAGGGCATAGGTTTAGGGTGAGAGGGGAAAGATTTAAAAGGGACCTAAGGGGAACCATTTTCACCCAGAGGGTGGTACGTGTATGGAATGAGCTGCCAGAGGAAGTGGTTGAGGCTGGTACAATTACAGCATTTAAAAGGCATCTGGATCTGTATATGAATAAGAAGGGTTTGGAAGGATATGGGCTGATTGGTATGGAAGAGTTGGACCGAAGGGCCTGTTTCTGTGCTGCATATCTCTATGACTCCACGTCTCTAATAGACAGTCTAATCACCGCCCCTTCACAGTCAACCATGTTACCATCACTGAATTCCCCCACAGTCAACACCCTGAAGTTTACTATTGACCAGAAATTGAATTGGACTCACCACATAAATACTGTAGCTGCAAGAACAGGTCAGAGGCTGAGAATCCTGCAGTAAGTACCTCACCTCCTGTCTCCCTGAAGCCTGTCCACCATTTACAAGGCACAGTTTGGTGTTGGAGGTGATTTCCTTGAATTCCAGGAGCAGCAATTACTGCTTTATACACTGTTGCATTGTTTTGGAACTTTGGAGAAAAAAAAGTCAAAACGATAGCACTTTTAAAAGAGAGAGGGACAGACAAAGGCAGCACATGGCGAGGTCAGTGCAGGAGAGAGAGAAAGAGAGAAAGACACCCACACTGCTAACTGCTAAGTTAGGAACATGAAACCGGGGTATCATAGCAATTACAGAAACCTGGCTCAAGGATGGACAGGATTGGCAGCTTAATGTTCCAGGATACAAATGCTACAGAAAGCACAGTGAACCTGCACAGCTACTGCTTTTACTGTTTGAATTCATGTATTGCTGGACATCGGAGTATATCTGGGAAAATTAACAAACAGTGAAATTCACAACTAGTCTTGGAAGAACCTGTTTGGGAGAGGTCACAGCACAGAATCAGATAAGTGAATATTTTTAGGTGTGGCCTTACAGTAAGTTTGCAGTAGTGAGTAGAGTGGGTTCTTTCTTAATTAGATGTTTTATAAGATATGTCTCTTGATTAAACTTAAAAATATAAGCCGTAAGTATTAATTGGACCTGGAGCAGTGTTTTGTAGAGGAATAAGACAGGGCTATTTTCTGGGTCTGCAGATTGAAACAACCAAAAATGGCCTTTAGTAGAGTGATATCCTCTTCTTGTCAGATGTGGGAGTTTAGGGAATATTTATGGGCTACTGAGGATTATATCTGCAAAAAGTGCCATTGGTTGCGAATCCCATCAGATCGAATGGATTGGTTGGAGCGACAGTTAGAGGCAATGAGGAATTTACAAGAGCAAGGAGATGTGATGGATGGCAGTTATAGGAAATGGGGAAAATCTCAGATACAGTTACACAGATGGGTTAACTCCAGGAAGGGTAAGAGAGGTAGGCAGGTAGTGCAGGAGTCTTCTGTGGCTATCCCCCTTTCAAACAGGTATGCTGTTTTGGAAAAAGTAGGGGGTGATGGATTCTCAGGGGAATGTAACACGAACAGCCAAGTTTCTGGTATCGAGACTGGCTCAAATGAAATGAGGGGTATGTTGGGTTCCAAGAGATCAGTTGTATTAGGGGGCTCTCTAGTCTGAGGTCCAGACAGACGTTTCTGTGGCCAGCTGTGAAAGATCAGAATGGTGTGCTGTTTCCCTGGTGCCAGGATCAAGGATGTCTCAGAGAGGGTGCAGAATGTTCTCAAAAGGGAGAGAGGCAGCAGGAGGTCATTGTATATATTGGAACCATCTACATAGGAAGGGAAAAGGATGAGGTTCTGAAGGGAGAATATAGAGAGTTGGGCAGGAATTTAAAAAGAGGTCCTTGAGAGTAGTAATGTCACTTTTACTCCTAGTGCTACGATCTAGTCAGGGCAGGAATAGGAGGATAGAGCAGATGAATGGCATGGCTGAGGAGCTGGTGTATGGGAGAAGGATTCACATTTTTGGATCATTGGAATCTCTTTTGGGGTAGAAGTGACCTGTACAAGAAGGACGGATTGCACCTAATTTGGAAGGGGACTAATATACTGGCAGGGAGATCTGCTAGACCTGCTCGGGAGGATTTAAACTAGTGTAAGGTGGGGGGATGGGGGGGGCGTGGGGAGAGGTGGGGTGGGACTCAGGGAGACAGTAAGGAAAGAGATCAGTCTGAGACTGGTACAGTTGAGAAAAGAAGCGAGTCAAACAGTCAGGGCAGGCAGCGACAAAGCAGAGAACAAGGTAGGAGCGGTTAATTAAACTGCATTTATTTCAAAGTTACAAATCACACAACTGTAAGACAATTGTGTCCTCCACAACCACCTGGTGAAGGAGCAGCACTCCGAAAGCTAGTGCTTCCAATTAAACCTGTTGGACTATAACCTGGTGTTGTGTGATTTGTAACTTTGTCTACCCCAGTCCAACACCGGCCATCTCCAACTCATGGCATTTATTTCAATGCAAGAGGTCTAACAGGGAAGGCAGGTGAACCCAGGGCATGGTTAGGGACATGGGACTGGAATATCAGAAACGTGGCTCAGGGGATGGGCAGGACTGGCAGCTTAATGTTTCAGGACACAAATGCTACAGGAAGGACAGAAAGGGAGGCAAGAGAGGAGGGGGAGTGGCATTTTTGAAAAGGGGAGGATATTCCGAGAAATACATCCAGGGAAATTATTTGGGTGGAATTGAGATATCAGATCCCCTAATAGTCAGAGGGAAATTGAGAAACAAATTTGTAAGGAGATCTCCGCTATCTGTAAGAATAATAGGGTGGTTATGGTGGGGGATTGCCATAGTGTTAAAGGTTTAGATGGAGAGGAAGTTGTTAAGTGTGTACAAGAAAATTTTCTGATTCAGTATGTGGATGTACCTACTAGAGAAGGTACAAAACTTGACCTACTCTTGGGAAATAAGGCAGGGCAGGTGACTGAGGTGTCTGTGGGGGAGCACTTTGGGGCCAGCGACCATAATTCTATTAGATTTAAAATAGTGATGGAAAAGGATAGACCGATCTAAAAGTTGAAGTTCTAAACTGGAGAAAGGCTAATTTTGACGGTATTAGACAAGAACTTTCAAAAGCTGATTGGGGCAGATGTTCACAGGTAAAGGGACGGCTGGAAAATGGGAAGGCTTCAAATGAGATAATGAGAGTCCAGAGAAAGTATATTCCTGTCAGGGTGAAAGGGAAGGCTGGTAGGTATAGGGAATGCTGGATGACTAAAGAAATTGAAGGTTTGGTTAAGAAAAAAGAAGGAAGCATATGTCAGGTATAGACAGGATCGATCGAGTGAATCCTTAGAAGAATATAAAGGCAGTAGGAGTATACTTAAGAGAGAGATAAGGAGGGCAAAAAGGGGACATGAGATCACTTTGGCAAATAGAGTTAAGGAGAATCCAAAGGGTTTTTACAAATACATTAAGGACAAAAGGGTAACTAGGGAGAGAATAGGGCCCCTCAAAGATCAGCAAGGTGGCCTTTGTGTGGAGCCGCAGGAGATTGGGGAGATACTGAGTGAGTATTTTGCATCAGTATTTACTGTGGAAAAGGATATGGAAGATATAGACTGTAGGGAAATAGATGGTGACACCTTGCAAAATATCCATATTACAGAGGAGGAAGTGCTGGATATCTTGAAACGCATAAAGATGGATAACTTCCCAGGATCTGATCAGGTGTACCCGAGAACTCTGTGGGATGCTAGAGAAGTGATTGCTGGGCCTCTTGCTGAGAGATTTGTATCATCGATAGTCACAGGTGAGGTGTCAGATGACTGGAGGTCGGCAAACATGGTGCCACTGTTTAAGAAGGGTGGTAAGGACAAGCCAGGGAACTATAGACTGGTGAGCCTGACGTCGGTGGTGGGCAAGTTGTTGGAGGGAATCCTGAGGGACAGGATGTACATGTATTTGGAAAGGCAAGGATTGATTAGGGATAGTCAACATGGCTTTGTGCGTGGGAAATCATGTCTCACAAACTTGATTGAGTTTTTTGAAGAAGTAATAAAGAGGATTGACTAGGGCAGAGCGGTAGATGTAATCTATATAGACTTCAGTAAGGCACTCGACAAGGTTCCCCATGGGAGACTGATTAGCAAGGTTAGATCTCATGGAATATAGGGAGAACCATCCGTTTGGATACAGAACTGACTCAAAGGTAGAAGACAGAGGGTGGTGGTGGAGGGTTGTTTTTCAGACTGGAGGCCTGTGACCAGTGGAGTGCCACAAGGATCGGTGCTGGGCCCTCTACTTTTTGTCATTTATATAAATGATTTGGATGTGAGCATAAGAGGTATAGTTAGTAACTTTGCAGATGACACCAAAATTGGAGGTGTAGTGGACAGTGAAGAGGGTTACCTCAGATTACAACAAGACCTGGACCAGATGGCCAATGGGTTGAGAAGTGGCAGATGGAGTTTAATTCAAATA
>NC_057734.1:49454718-49462875 GCF_004010195.1 Chiloscyllium plagiosum
GGCCACTGTTGGAATATTGCGTGCAATTCTGGTCTCCTTCCTATTGGAAAGATGTTGTGAAACGTGAAAGGGTTCAGAAAAGATTTACAAGGATGTTGCCAGGGTTGGAGGATTTGAGCTATACGGAGAGGCTGAACAGGCTGGGGCTGTTTTCCCTGGAGCTTTGGAGGCTGAGGGGTGGCCTTATAGAGGTTTACAAAATTATGAGGGGCATGGATAGGATAAATAGACAAAGTCTTTTCCCTGGGGTTGGGGAGTCCAGAATGAGAGGTTTAGGGTGAGCGGGAAAAGATATAAAAGAGATCTAAGGGGCAGCTTTTTCACACAGTGGGTGGTGCGTGTATGGAATGAGCTGCCAGAGGAAGTGGTGGAGGCTGGTACAATTGCAATATTTAAAAGACATCTGGATGGGCATATGAATAGGAACGTGGAGGGATATGGGCCGGGTGCTGGCAGGTTGGTCTAGATTGAGTTGGGATATCTGGTCGGCATGGACGAGTTGGACCGAAGGGTCTGTTTCTGTGCTGTACATCTCTATGATTCTAAATCAGGCGTGTGATGGATTCCTCCCCAATAACTCTGGATCAGTGCAGCCCCAACAATATACAAGAAGTTCAACATCTTCCAGGACAAAGCAGCCCGCTTGCTTGGCACCACATCCACAAAGATCCACTCCCCCCATCACCCGCGCTCAGTCGCAGCCTTATCTCCAAGATGCACTGCAGAAATTCACCAAAGGTCCTCAGACGGCACCTTCAAAACCCACATCACTTCCAATTTGGAAGGACAAGAGCACTAGATAAATGGGAACACCACATGAAAGTGCTGTTCCTTCACTGTTGCTGGGTCAAAATCCAGGAATTCCCTCCCAAAGACCTTGAGGGCCTACTTAAGCACATGGACTGTAACAGTTCAAGAAGGCAGCTCACCACCACCTTCTCAAGGGGCAACTAGGGACAGGCAATAAATGCTGGACCAGCCAGTGATGCCCACAGCCCATAAATGAATTTTTCAAAAAATTAAAAGGTGGGGCAACTCTCCTTGGCTCTAGCCAGCTCCCACCCATGAATTCTAACCTTCGCTATCCCATCCACACTGATTCCACATCACCACCTATTTCACCTAAATGACTGCTCACTGCCTCACTGGTACCGTCCTTCATTAACAAAGCTACTCTACCTCCTTTTCCTGTTTGTCTGTCTTGTATGAATATCAAATTCCCTTCAACATCCAGTCCTCAGTCTCGGTCACCTTGCGGTCACATTTCCAAGAATAGCTACCACATCATATTCGTTGGTTTTTATTTTCTTATAGCTAACAGCAAATGACTTGAACTGGTTAGATAGCAACACACATGACAACACAGAGGCTGTCAGAGAAACGGATAACATGAGCAGAGGGTGAAACAAAGTTGACTTTTTATGTCCGGTATGACTTCAAAACTGAAAGTCATCTGCTTCTGGTTCCTAAAATATTCCCAATCCTCTGGTTGGCAAGAAGTTTTTGGAACATGTATAATTATAACATGTTTCATTGTAACATATAGATTTTGCAAAATCCCCAAACCTAGCCTCACTTTTTTCTGTTGTTCAAAATCAATGGAAGAACTTTTCAGGAGAACCATTAGATTTGTTTCAGTTTCTGAATTAATTCGGACTGGGATTTGTCTTCCTTATGATCCCAGTTTAACTAGAAATAAACTGTGGATAAATAGTTTATTCTGACCATCTTCCATTGTTTGAATTTAGATGAAGCCATATGTAAAGATTTACAGTTCCACTGCCTGGGACAACATTCAAGAAGCTTGACACCACCCAGAGTAAAGCAACTCACTCAATTGCACCCTACCCTCCAGCTTCAATAATCACTCCCTTCACCGCTGACATGCATCAGCAGCAGGGAATGCTGGAAATAAGATGCTCTTCCACAACTTCAAACCTGTGAGAAAGGTCCCCTCCAAGTCACTCACCATCCTGACTTGGAAATATATCCCCCTTCCTTCAGTGTCGCTGGGTCTAAAGGCTGGAATTCCTTCCCTAAGGGCACTGTGGGTCAACTCACAGCATGTTGACTGCAGAAGGCAGCTCACCCCTACCTTCTCAAGGGCAACTAACAGAATTGAGAGTACCTTAGACGCATGGACTGCAGGCAGCTCAGAACCACCAATTGCTTCCTTCTTACATACCTACTGAAGCTTTTACCATCTGTTTCATTTTCCTTGCTAGTTTAATTCAACATTATAAAATCATAGAATTCCTACAGTGTGGAAGCATCCCACCCAGACCCACATTTCCCATGGCTAACCCACCTAGCCTGCACAGCCCTGAACACTGTGGGCAATTTACTTAACCTGCACATCTTTGGATTGTAGGGGGAAACCAGAGCAAATCCACACAGATAATCGGAGAATGTACAAACTCCACACAGACAGTCTCCTGAGGCTGCAATCGAACACAGGTCCTTGGTGCTGTGAAGCAGCAGTGCCAACTACTGAGCCACTGTGCTGCCTAATTTTCCTTTTTAATCAAATTCCTGGTCCCTCTTTGTCAAACATTAAATCTTGTCAATCCTAGATTTCTTACTCTTTTTGGCCACATTATTAGCCTCTCACTTTAATCCAATGTTCTTAACTCCTTTTGGTAGCTACAGTTACATAACTTTTCCTGTGGTGTTCTGATGCTTGAAGAGATTGCATGTTTATTGTAAAGTAAATACTAATCCATTAGATGTTTGCTACTGTTTATCTTTTAACCTACTTTCCCAACCTGAGGCAGTCCACCTCTCAGAACTACAATGTCTGTTTTGTTCAGATTTGTTGTGTTGGATTGGGTTTAAATAAATAAAGTCAAAATCAATCGAGAATTCCAGCACATTATAATTACTCTTCCTTAGAGATCCTTTACAATAATGTTATCACTTAACTATTTCTCATTGGATTTAAAATAACTTGCTCCCACTCAGTTCTTTGGTCTATAAACAATCTTGTGCACATCCTGTGAAATTAGCCTCCACACTGTTACCACAAAGTCCTTTTGCTCTGTTCAAATAAAGATTAAAATCCCCTCATGGTTACTGTGTTATTCCTGTGACATGAAACTCTAATTTCCTGATTAACACTTTGTTTACTCTGTGGTGACCTATAAATGGCTTCCAATGATATTTCTGCCTCTTGTTATTCCTTAGCTCTGCCTAAACTGATTCTGCATTTTGTCTGAGCGAAGATTCCTTTTCCCTGGTATTCCCATCTTTATCACTCCCCTTCCATTTTGCCAATTTCTTCGAAGACTTAAGTACCCTGGGATATTTGGTCATCCAGCAACCATGGGCAGGGTTAGACCCACTGCCACAAGTGAATCTGCGAGGGCAGGGGGGGTCGCTGCTATAATTCAGTGGGTCTCTTAATTACTAACTGTCTGCCTCTCCCCTCCCTTTGGACCTTCTAGCTCTGGGCCATGCTAACAGATCCCTGAGACGTATCTTCTCACCAGTTCCTGGCTCTTGTTTGCTGGGGGTTGGTGGATGGAAGTCTGAACGTGGCCACTGCTTTTGATGGCACTGTAGGAAGTGGAAAGTTGATGGATGGCCTCCTCTGGTCTTATCCTAATCCACTTAATGTTCCTCAGTGTGGGAGGGGCTGGGTTTCTGAAAGAAGTACCCCCCTCAGAAACCACTGTCCTCAAGTCTCTGCAATGACCATTCGGTTGAACCTTTCCATTTCTTCCTGTATTACTCATTCATCTTGGGAATGGTCTATGGACTCAGATATTGTGTCTTTCGCTTTCATTTGTTGTGCCCTTGGAAACCTCATAAATAGCCCCTTAAAAACAAGATGGAGGACGGGATTTAAAATACAGGTGAGGTCACTGTCTGGAGTACTGTGATAGGAGGAGTTGTGAATGCATGGGACAGAATCCAAAAGGACCTGCTCCTCAAACTGTCTCTTACATGCTGCTGCCCCACCTCCAATCCCAGGTATCCCCTCTGTTTTCCACCCTGGAATGTACATGGATGTGCGACGGTTTGCTATGCCCCCTTTCCTTGCCTGGCTTGGCCCAGACAGGAGTAAGTCAGGAGAAACGCATGGAGTAAAGAGCTGGCTGGATCAAACTCTAAAGATAACCAGTGAGCATGTGCATTCAGAGCTACGTCCTTATGATGTCAGGTCTTCAAAGTTTGGGTGAAGATTTGTAGCTCGGGTGCTCGTTGCTGTGGTTCTGTTCACCGAGCTGGAAGTTTTTGTTGCTTTGTTTGGCTTGCCCTATAATGGTAGTGTTGTCCCAGTCAAATTCATGTTGCTTGTCGTCTGCGTGTGTGGCTACTAGGGATAGCTGGTCGTGTCGTTTCATGGCTAGTTGATGTTCGTGGATACGGATCGTTAGCTGTCTTCCTGTTTGTCCTATATAGTGTTTTGTGGTCTTCCTGATGGAAGAAGGCGCTAGGGAAACCCTATCATATCGTGCTTCCCTATTGAGTGTACTGTACATTGCATATCATGTATTGTACATTGTATTTAATTTCATGTATAGTATTGTACATATAGTATGTCAAGTAGAACAAATTGGGTACAGTATGTAGTGTCTAGTATGTTGTGTACCATATGTAGTGTCTAGCACATTGTGAACAGTATATAATGTCTGGTTTATCGTGTCCAATTTGTACAGCTTTGTGTCCATCCCTAATGTATTCACTGCTTCCCCTGCTTGTATGTCACACCTAGATGATATCTCTGTCACTTGACTAACCTTCTCTGCAGACATTTTGGGGCAGATTGTAGCAGCTTGAGGATAATACTTTGACCTGAACCATCAATTTATCTCTTTGAAATGGGTTTTGATGAAAATGTTCATCAGCCCAAGGCAATGGCCAGGTACTCTTTCTCATTCTGAAAGTAGCAGCACTCCATTTGTGTGCAAATCCAGTCCATTGTCCTGGTTAAGCGCTGAAACGTCCACATGGCTCAGGTCACATGATTAGGCCATGCCAGGAAGGACATTTGATTTTGACTTTTGTCACTGGAGCATAGGAGGTTGAGAGGTTTATAAAATCATGAGGGATATAGATAAGGAGAAAGGCAGGTGCCTTTTCCCTAACATGAAGGATTTCAAGACTAGGGGCATATATTTAAGGTGAGAGGAGAGAGATTTAAAAAGGGCATGAAGGACAATTTCTTTTAACACAGAGAGTGGTTTGCACAAGGAATGAACTTTCAGAGAAAATGGTGGATGCCAGTGCAGTTGCAACATTTGAAGGAAAAGTACATGAGTAAGAAATGTGGCAGATATGGACCAAGTCCAGGGAGGTGGATCTAGTTTTGTTTGGGGATTATTGCCGGCATGGGCTGGTTGGACCGAGGGTCTGTTTCCATGCTATTTGACTCTATGGTGACTGAAATAACTCCACAGAGGACAGTATCCTGTCACCAAGTCACCCTTTATCTACATGTGGATAGTACTTTGACACTGGTCTAGCTTCTCAGAGTGAACAGAACCTCTGACACTCCTGTATGTCAGTCAGCCAGGGCTCCCCGATTAGACCAGATTAGAAGCCCCAGACAGGGAACCCATATTCTATGAGGCCCACCCGGCTGGCCAAAGATTAAAAAGTTGCCCCTCAAACTCAAAACGCTGTCCTCACACAAATCTCTGGAAGAGCCCTCTAAAATCAGCAATTAACTCGAGACCCCCATCACTTCTTGGCAAAGAAGTGTTTCCTCAAAGCATTACACTGCTTGTGAATGCTTTGCTCCATCCAGGTGCTGCAGTTGGTTCGATTTTCAGTGGAAATCCGTTTACTTTGAAAGGCTGTAGAGAAACGAGTGCCAAGAATAAAGGTCAGGAGAAACAGGACCGTGATTGTTGACAGCAAATGGCTATACATTGTTGAAAACATTTCCTTTAATGCGCTTTGAAAGCATTTCTTTCTGCCCAGATCTGTTGCCAGATTTCCTTGTTATTTTTGGATGATTTGTTGAAAAGTGTTTGCTCACACTCTGCTGAACAAAGAAAGATTGCACATGGGAGAGAGTCTGATGTTATCTGTGTTTCCTTTTCATTTTACAGAGGTTCCCACTTTATTGTTCACTCCTGCCCTCTCAGTAATTATATATTCTGTGAGTGTGGTGATGACAGGCCTCACTGACTTCGCTTTGTTTAATGTGGCAACAGTTTTGATCATCAGCCATTCTCTTTTGCTCCAAGGTCAAATTATCTTTGAGATGCAGATGAACTTTAACCAAAAAGGGAACATTATTGACACAAACAGAGGATATCTATGCTGTGGTGTTAGGGAGTTGAGGCTAGTTAGGGTCTTGGGTATAATCCTTCATCAGAACAGGTTACTTGTAGCTTTTTCCCCACAGCTGCTGACTCAACTATTGAGGTACTGACATATCCCACACCTGAGTCAGTAAGGGCAGTGAGTTCAAATCCCTGCACAGACCCTTGAGTGCAAAACCCCGTGTTGAGAGCCAGCACGGTGTTTGAGATGCTAACTAAGGGTAAAAGTCACCATGCTTTATGGCCAGACCCAGTTTACTATAGTGCCAGGCGGAATACCTCAAGCCCTTAAACCCCTGGGTGAGAAAGGGTGAACAGTTTCCTCCTTCTTTATTCACCCACCCCCATGGTTGCTCATAACAAGATTAATAAAGATAGGATCCCTTTCTTAGGGGAGCCTTTTCTCCCAGTTCTGCGTGTTTTCAAAGAAGCTGATTTAACCAGGCTTTCTTGAGTTAACAGAGTGACTTTATTAATGACCAAAGATGGGAAGAATTAATCGTGCACACAATTTAGAAATAGGAGTTGAGTCTCAAAGGATGAAAGTTTCAAAAAAAGATGTACACTGATCACTCTGAATTGTTTGCAAAGTGTGCAGAGTTTCAGCCCTTTCAGTGGAGATTATTAGTGATGATGATATTGGTAGGTGAACAGGTGATTTCCACATTCTTAGCTCTGCAGGTTGATTGAGATTCTGTAGTCCTGATTGTTTTTGACCATTATTGAATTCCACCATTCCTGTTTCAATTTGTCTGGCTTAGGAGCCAGCTGGCTTCTGGCGCTCAGAGTGAGAAATTCCCTTTACCTGCAACACAGAGGCAAAGAGGGAAGAGTTCCTCAACTGTGACCTTCACAGCACACACTAATACTCTTACCCAGGCTGTTATACACAGGTAGTTCAACACACAGGATGTTCCAGAGGGCTGAGGTATTTGTGTACTCCCTTGTATTTCAGTACTCGTATGCTATAAATATCACAGTCAAAGAGGAACCTACTCGTCACCCCTCCATTGCAGGTAAAGGATGCTCTCTCTCTGAGTCCTAGAAGCCAGCTAAACAGGGAGCATGACAGGAAGGACTCTCTTGCTCTGAGTCCTTCCAACCAACCACCATCAAAACTGAAAGAAGATCAAAAGGGGTCAATGAACCTGCAAAGCCAGGAATCCTGAAATTAACTGTTAATCCATCCACCTTCAACATTGATACAGGTTGAGGAGATTAAGCCTGCACTTATTGGTGTTTAGAAGAATTAGCGATGACCTTAATCAAACATACAAGATTCTTGAGGTACTTGACGGGGCAGATGCAGAAAGGTTGGTTTCCCGTGTGGGAGAGCATTAGACCAGAGGGCATCATCACAGAATAAGGGGCCAACCATTTAAGACAGAGATGGGGAGGAATATTTTCTCTCAGAGGGTGGTGAATCTGAAGAATTCTTTACTGCAGAGAGCTGTAGAGACTGGGTCATTAAATATATTCAAGGCTGAGATTTTTAATCAGCAAGGGAATCAAGGGTTAAGGGAATTGACAGCAGAAATAATGCCAAGCAAAGGGAAATCTTCAACCAACAGAACTGAGCAAACTGAGGCTGCACAAGACAGTCCAAATCAATCAGCAAGCTGAAGTAAAATATTGACATCCATCCATGGGGATTGGCCGTCAAATTGCAAATAACATTCTGCTGACACAGAGTAAAGATGGTAAAAACAATGACTGCAGACGCTGGGAAGCAGATTCTGGATTAGTGGTGCTGGAAGAGCACAGCAGTTCAGGCAGCATCCGAGGAGCAGCGAAATCGACGTTTCGGGCAAAAGCCCTTCATCAGGAATAAAGGCAGTGAGCCTGAAGCATGGAGAGATAAGCTAGAGGAGGGTGGGGGTGG
>NC_057734.1:49462892-49482572 GCF_004010195.1 Chiloscyllium plagiosum
CAAACTTCCAGCTCAGCACTGTCCCCATGACTTGTCCGGACTTGTCCTACTTGCCTATCTCCTTTTCCACCTATCCACTCCACCCTCTCCTCCCTGACCTATCACCTTCATCCCCTCCCCCACTCACCCATTGTACTCCATGCTACTTTCTCCTCACCCCCACCCTCCTCTAGCTTATCTCTCCACGCTTCAGGCTCACTGCCTTTATTCCTGATAAAGGGCTTTTGCCCGAAACGTCGATTTCGAAGCTCCTCGGATGCTGCCTGAACTGCTGTGCTCTTCCAGCACCACAAATCCAGAAACAGATTAAAGGTGTCACCATGAGATAGAGGTAGAAATATTGATGTATATGCATATTAATGATGAGAACAAAACATGGGGGTAGATGTGGTGTAAGGCTCTGAAAGGGTGAATATTGAGAAGTGCTTTAAACACCAGCCAGAAAGGCACAGCTAGCATCTGAACGAATTGAGACCAAGCTCCTTCTCCGAGATTCTGGAACAATGCCTATCATAGCAGTGCAACCTGCGACATGTTGCTACCATACAAGAAAGTACTTGTTCAATCTGAGAACCTCTGCTAGTGAGACCAGGGAGTGGATTTCCTTTCCCACAATAGAACAAACAGACCCTGCACATCCCTGCGCTTGAAGAAATGCCAGTGGACTGGTTTGATTGCATAATGCTTTCAATTAACGTGCTGTTCCTTTAGCTTCCTTCATTGGAAACAGCAGTGTGATCATGGTCACTCATGGACATCTGTCACATCTGACATGTCTTCCGAACCCGGCTCACAATGGGTAACTCTGGTTCTCTGTCCACAGACACTGCCAGATCTGCAGAGAGCTTCTCCAGCATTGTCTGTGTTTGTTCCTGATCTCCAGCACCCGCAGCATTTTGCTTTAAATCTGCACACGTGATCACTCCTGTCCACGCTTCTCCTTCCATTTCTCTCTGTAAGTGCACACCTTTTACCCTGCACTACAATAGTCACGCCCATGATACACACCCCCTGCTTCCCACTTCCCCCACCCTCATCACCTTCACACCACAGCACGTCAATTGTGACATGTTACCTTTTGAATCAACTCCACATCCTGAGTGTGTGAAAAGCCCCAGTACCAGCTAAGGCTGTTTTGATAGGTGTCTCCATATCATCAGGCTGGGGAATAGATTTTACCTTAGGTAACAGATTCTCAGTTAACACTCCCAAGGATTGTGAAAGCAGTGGAATTAGGGTGGTCACTTTTGTAATTACTGAGAACAGTTTAGTCGTGTTGGGGGGAGGGTGGGGGTTCAGTGTTAAAGACCGACTGTAAAGTTTGAAGAACATACCACTCTGCGTGTTTGAATGTTTTAGTAATTTCTTGGCTAACAATCTGATACAGTTGTTCTATTATGCTCCTGTCTCTGAATCATTTCATCTCCAAACTTGTTTTAAAGGTTCAGTTGACATGCTCTGGCTCCTGGAATTTGAAATTTGGATATTTTTGGAAGTGGCCTGTTCAATCAAAGAACGCTCCAGTGGGAGCTTGCCAATGGTCTGGCTAAACTCTTGCACTGAACTCTTGACTTTTGCTTAAGTATTTTATAGATGTATCTGATTTGATCCACTAACAAGACAGAAGCTCCATTATAGAGCTTTCAGTTGCTCAGAAAGTGAGCTTGAAAGATTTATGAGTGTGTTCAAACCAGTTGAAGAGCTTTAACACAAACTAGCTGTCAGCAATGAGCCACCATATAGTTGTTACAACAACTCAATCCACAGTGTTTTTGCTGCAGCATTCCCAACCTCTGGCCTGCTCTTGTAGCCATTGTGTTTATGTGGTGAGAGCAGTTGAGTTTCTGGTCAATGAAGGTGAGTCACTGATTTAAAAACTTACCTTGAGCATTGGGGTCCTCCATTTTTATTTCAGCAGTAGGAAGAGGGGGAGCATTGACCAGGCGCTGATGGGAAGGTGAATCATTGATTTAAGAAGTTACCTCGCACGCTGAGCGCAAGCTGAGCAGGAGCAGACATAGGATGGCTGAGTAAGTGAAGTAATATATTTGAGTGGTTCCATGACCTGAAACACTACTTAGGTAACGTCTCCCACGCATCCTCCTCCTCTAACCAGATAAAAGATTCTGTCTGCCGGATTGGTAAGGTAACTAGTTATTTTTTAATTCTTTATTTTTCAATGCCTCTTTGGGAATTTAGAATAGTGGGAATGGAGGTTAGGGCAGTTGAATGCTCCTCCACTGTGGGAGGTAAGGGTTCCCACTAGTGTCCCTGCTGACTACATCAGCGGGAAGTGCACCCAACTCCAGCTCCTCGAAAACTACATTAGGGAGCTGGAGCTGGATGAACTCTAGATCATTCGGAAGGCTGATGGGGTTATTGAGAGCATTACAGGGAGGGAGTCACACCTCAGGAGTAAGAAAAAGTGAGATGGTTACAATCAGGAAATGGAAAGGGAACCAGCAGGCAGTGCAGGGATCCCTGTGGCCATTCACCTCAACAGGTATATCGTTTTGGATACTGTTGGGGGGCAAGACCTACCAGAGGTAAGCCATGGGGTCCAGGTCTCTGGCGCAGAGTCTGTCCCTGTTGCTCAGAAGGGAAGGGGCAAGAGGAGCAGAGCATTAGTCATTGGGGACTCCATAGTTAGGGGGACAGACAGGAGGTTCTGTGGGAATGAGAGACCCGCAGTTGATGCCTCCCAAGTGCCAGGGTTCGTGATGTCTCTGATTGTGTTTCCAGGATCCTTGAAGGGGAGGGACAGCAGCCCCAAATTATGGTCCATGTAAGCACTGACGACATCGGTAGGCAAATGAATGGGGGTTCAAGGCAGAAATTCAGGGAGCTAGGATGGAAGTTTAGAGCTAGAACAAACAGAGTTGTTATTAGATTACTTACAGTGTGGAAACAGGCCCTTCGGCCCAATAAGTCCACACCGACCCTCCAAAGAGCAACCCACCCAGACCCGTTCCCTACATTTACCCCTTCACCTAACACTAGGGGCAATTTAGCATGGCCAATTCACCTGACCTGCACATTTTTGGACTGTGGGAGGAAACCGGAGCATCCGGAGGAAACCCACGCAGACACGGGGAGAATGTGCAAACTCCACACAGTCAGTTGTCTGAGGCAGGAATTGAATCTAGGTCTCTGGCGCTGTGAGGCAGCAGTGCTAACCACTGTGCCACCGTGCCGCCCATGTTATCTCTGCTCTATTGCCTGTGCCGCATGCTAGCGAATCGAGGAATAAGGGAGAGAGAGAGGAGTTGGCTATAGGGATGGTGCAGGAGGGAGGGTTTGGATTCCTGGATAATTGGGGATCCTTCTGGGGTAGGTGGTCTTAACCTGCACCAGAGGGATACCAATATTCTGGGGGGGATATTTATCCAATGTGTCCAGGAGGGTTTCCTGACACAGTATGTAGACAGGCCAAAAAGGGGCAAGGCCACATTGGATTTGGTATTGGGTAATGACCCTGGCCAGGTGTTAGATTTGGTGGTAGGTGAGCACTTTGGTGATAGTGACTACAATTCGATTATGTTTACTTTAGTGATGGAAAGGGTCAGGTATGTACTACAGGGCAAGAGTTATAGCTGGGGGAAGGGCAATTATGATGCAATTAGACAAGATTTAGGATGCATAGAATGGGGAAGGAAACTGCAGGGGATGGGCACAGTTGAAATATGGAGCTTGTGGAAGGAACAGCTACTGTGTGTCCTTGATAAGTATGTACAGGTCAGGCAGGGAGAAAATGGTTGAGCAAGGGAGCCGTGGTTTACTAAATAAATTTGAGTCACTTGTCAAGAGGAAGAAGGTGGCTTATGTTAGGATGAGATGTGAAGGCTCAGTCAGGGCACTTGAAAGTTAGCCAGGAAAGACCTTAGGAGAGAACTAAGAAGAGCCAGGACAGAGCATGAGAAGTTATTGCAGATAGGATCAAGGAAAATCCTAAAGCTTTCTATAGGTACATCAGGAATAAGAGAATGACTAGAGAAAGCTTCAGGCCAATCAGGATACTAGTGGGAAGTTGTGTGTGGAGTCTGAGGAGATGTTGAAGCACTAAATCAATATTTTTTGTCACTATTCACACTAGAAAAAGACAATGTTGTCGAGGAGTATGC
Organism: Chiloscyllium plagiosum; assembly: GCF_004010195.1. Classification (NCBI taxonomy): domain Eukaryota; kingdom Metazoa; phylum Chordata; class Chondrichthyes; order Orectolobiformes; family Hemiscylliidae; genus Chiloscyllium; species Chiloscyllium plagiosum. The sequence continues at coordinate 49,467,014 of NC_057734.1, forward strand.
TGAGGTATGGGCTACTAGACTAGACAAGATTGAGGTCCACAAGGAGAAGGTGTTAGCAACTCTGGGAAAGTGTGAAAATAGATAAGTCCCCTGGGCTGGATGGGATTTATCTGAGGATTCTCTGGGAAGCCAGGGAGGAGATTGCAGAGCCTTTGGCTTTGATCTTTCTGTTGTCATTGTCGACAGGAATAGTGCCAGAAGACTGGAGGATAGCAAATGTTGTCCCCTTGTTTAAGTGAGACAACCCTGGTAATTACAGACCAGTGAGCTTTGCTTCAGTTGCAGGTAAAGTGTTGGAAAAGGTTATAAGAGATAGGATTTATAATCATCTAGAAAGGAATAAGTTGATTAGGGACAGTCAACACGGCTTTGTGAAGGATAGGTTGTGCTTCACAAGCCTTATTGAATTCTTTGAGAAGGTGACCAAACAGGTGGATGAGGGTAAATCCGTCGATGTGGTGTATATGGATTTCAGTAAGGTGTTTGATAAGGTTCCCCACGGTAGGCTATTGCACAAAATAGGGAGGCATGGGATTGAGGGTGATTTAGTGGTTTGGGTCAGAAATTGGCCAGTTGAAAGAAAACAGAGGGTGGTTGTTGATGGGAAATGTTCATCCTGGAGTTCAGTTACTAGTGGGGTACCGTAATGGTCTGATTTGAGGCCACTGCTGTTTGTCATTTTTACTAATGACCTGGATGAGGGCATTAGAAGGATGGATTAGTCAGTTTGCGGATGACACTAAGGTCAGTAGAGTTGTGGATAGTGCAGAAGGATGTTGCAGGTTACAGAGGGACATAGATAAGCGCAGAGCTCAGCTGAGAGGTGACAAATGGAGTGAAATGCAGAAAAGTGTGAGGTGATTCATTTTGGAAGAAGCAACAGTAATACAGAGTACTGAGCTAATGGTAAGGTTCTTGGTAGTGTAGATGAGCAGAGAGAGCTTGGTGTCCAGGTACATAGAATCCTGAAAATTGCCACTCAGGTTGATAGGGTTGGTAAGAAGGCATATGGCGTCATAGAGTCATAGAGTTGTACTGCACAGAAACAGACCCTTCAGTCCAACTCGTCCATACTGACCAGATATCCCAACCCAATCTAGTCCCACCTACCAGCACCCGGCCCATACTCCTGCAAACCCCTGTGAGCAGCATGGTAGCTCAGCGGTTAGTAATGCTGCCTCACAGCACCTCAGTTCGATTCTAGCCTTGGGCGACTGTGTGGAGTTTGCACATTCTCCCCGTGTCTGTGTGAGTTTCCTCCCACAGTCCAAAGATGTGCGGGTCAGGTGAATTGGCCATGCAAAATTGCCTATAGTGCTAGGTGAATTAGTAAGAGGGAAATGGGTCTGGGTGGATTACTCTTCGGAGGGTCGGTGTGGACTGGTTGGGCCGAAGGGCCTATTTCCACACTGTAGGAAATCTAATCTATTAACTTTTTTGGGGCGGCATGATGGCTCAGTGGTTAGCACTGCTGCCTCACAGCACTAGGGTCCCAGGTTCAATTCCTGCCTCGGGCATCTGTCTGTGTGGAGTTTGCACATTCTCCCTGTGTCTGTGTGGGTTTCCTCCGGGTGTTCCGGTTTCCTCCCACAGTCCAAAGATGTGCAGGTCAGGTGAATTGGCCATGTTAAATTGCCCATAGTGTTTGGTGCATTAGTCAGAGGGAAATGGGTCTGGGTGGGTTACTCTTCGGAGGGTCGGTGGGGACTGGTTGAGCCGAAGGGCCTGCTTCCACACTGTAGGGAATCTAATCTAATCTAACCCCTTCCTATTCATATACCCATCCAGATGCCTATTAAATGTTGCAATTGTACCAGCCTCCACTATTTCCTCTGGCAGCTCATTCCATACACTTATCATCCTCTGTGTGAAAAAGTTGCCCCTTAGGTCTCTTTTATATCTTTCCCCTCTCACCCTAAACCTACCCTCTAATTTTGGATTCCCCAACCCCAGGGAAAATACTTTTTCTATTTATCCTATCCATGCGCCTCATGGTTTTATAAACCTGTATAAGATCACCCCTCAGCCTCCGACGCTCCAGGGAAAACAGCCCCAGCCCTGTTCAGCCTCTCCCTATAGCTCAAATCCTCCAACCCTGGCAACATCCTTGTAAAAATTTTCTGAACCCTTTCAAGTTTCACAACATCTTTTTGATAGGAAGGAGATCAGAATTGCATGCAATATTCCAACAGTGGCCGAACCAATGTCCTGTACAGCCGCAACATGACTTCCCAACTCCGATACTCAAGGCACTGATTAATAAAGGGAAACATACCAAACTCCTCCTTCACTATCCTATCTACCTGTGACTCCACTTTCAGGGAGCTATGAACCTGCACTCCAAGGTCTCTCAAAAAGTAGAGGACCCAGCACCGATCCTTGTGGCACTCCACTGGTCACAGGCCTCCAGTCTGAAAAACAACCCTCCACCACCACCCTCTGTCTTCTACCTTTGAGCCAGTTCTGTATCCAAATTCCCTGTATTCCGTGAAATCTAACCTTTCTAATCAGTCTCCCATGGGGAACCTTGTCGAATGCCTTACTGAAGTCCATATAGATCACATTTACTGCGCTGCCCTCATCAATCCTCTTTGTTACTTCTTCACAAAAACTCAATCAAGTTTGTGAGACATGATTTCCCACGCACAAAGCCATGTTGACTTTCCCTGATCAGCCCTTGAATTTCCAAATACATGTACATCCTGTCCCTCAGGATTCCCTCCAACAACTTGCCCACCACTGAGGTCAGGCTCACTGGTCTATAGTTCCCTGGCTTGTCCTTACCACCTTTCTTAAACAGTGGCACCACGTTAGCCAACCTCCAGTCTTCAGACACCTCACCTGCGACTATCGCTAGCTTTTATTGGTAGGGAGATTAAGTTTCAGAGCCACAAGGTTATTTTGCAGCTGTACAAAACTCTGATGTAGCCGCACTTGGAGTATCACGTACAGTTCTGGTCACCGCATTATTGGAAAGATGTGGAAGCTTTGGAAAGTGCTCAGAGGACATTTACTAGGATGTTGCTGGGTATGGAGGGAAGGTCTTACGAGGAAAGGCTGGGGGACTCGAGGCTGTTTTTGTTAGAGAGAAGAAGGTTGAGAGGTGACTTAATTGAGACATATAACATAATCAGAGGGTGAGATAGGGTGGACAGTGAGAGCCTTTTTCCTTGGATGGTGATGGCGAACATGAGTGGACATAGCTTTGATTTGAGGGATGATAGATATAGGACAGATGTCAGGGGTAGGTTCTTTACTCAGAGATAGTGGGGGTGTGGAATGCACTGGCTGTAACAATCGTAGACTCACCAACTTTAAGGGCATTTAAATGGTAATTGGATAAACATATGGATGAAAATGGAATAGTGTAGAATAGAGAGGATTCAGATTGGCTTCACAGGTTGGTACAACATCAAGGGTAGAAGGGCCTGTACTGCGCTGTAATGTTCTATGTTCTATGATAACCTCCAGGGTGTTGATCGTGGGGCATTCAGTAATTGTAACACCTTGAATGTCAAGGGACAGTCATTAGATTGTCTCTTATTGGAGATCATCATTGCCTGGCATTTGTGTGGCATGAATGTTACTTGCGACGTGTCAGCCCACGCCTGGATATTATCTTGATGCATTTGAACATGGACTGCTTCAGTATCTGAGGAGTCACGAATGGTGCTGAACATTGTGTAATTATCAGTGAACATCTCCAATTCTGACCTTATTGTAGAAGGAAGGTCATTGACGAAGTAGCTAAAGGTGGTTGAGCCTAGGATATTTACCTGAGGAACACCTGTAGAGGTGTCCTGGAGCTGAGATAACTGGCCTCCAACAACAACGGCCATCTTCCTATGTACCAGCGGACAGTTTGGCCCCTGATGCCCATTGATTCCAGTTTTGCGAGGGTTTCTTGGTACCACACTCAGTTGAATGCAGCCTTGATGTCAAGGGCTGTCACTCTCCCCTCCCCTCCGGAATTCAGCTTTTTTGTCCATGTTTGAACAAAGGCTGGAATAAGGTCAGGAGCTGAGTGGCTTTGGTGGAACCAAAAACGACATCATTCAGCAGGTTGGTGACCCCTTCCATCACTTTACCGATGATGGAGAGTAGGCTGATGGAGCAGTATTTGGCCGTGTTGGATTTGTCCTGCTTTTTATGTACAGGATATATATTGACAACTTTCCACATTGTTGGGTAGATTCCAGTGTTGTAACTGTTCTGGACCAGCTTGGTAGGGGGGTTTTGGAGCACATGTCTTCAGTACTATTGCCAGAATGTTATCTGGTCCCAGAGCATCCAATGCCTTCAAAAGTTTCTTGATATCACGTGAAATGAATCGAATTGGCTGAAGATGGGCATCTGTGATACTGGGGACCACTGGAGGAGGCTGAGATGGAACAACCACTCGGCACTTCTGGCTGAAGGTTGCTGCGAAAGCTTCAGCCTTATCTTTTGCGCTGATGTGCTGGGCTCTCCATCATTGAGGAGGGGGATATTTGTGGAGCCTCCTCCTCCAGGGAGTTGTTTCATTGTCCACCTCCAGTCATGGCATGTTGTGGCAGCAGTACGGAGCTTGAATCTGATCTGTTGGTTGTGGGATCACCTAGCTCTGTCAATCATTTGCTGCTTATGCTGTTTGAAATTCAAGTTGTCCTGTTTGGTAGCTTCACCAGGTTGACACCTCATTTTCAAGGACTTGGTGCTGCTCCTGGCATGCCTTCCTGCTCTTTCTGTTGAACCAGAGTTGATCCCCTGGCTTGATGGTAATGATTGAATGGGGGATATGCCTGGCCATGAGGTTATAGATTGTGCTGGAGTACAATTCTGCTGCTGTTGATGGCTCACAGTACCTCATGGCTGACTGCATTGATCTAGGCACCAGAAAAGACAGTAGCAGAAACAGCCCTGTCGACCCTGCAAAGTTCTCCTTTGTAGAAATGTTACAATTGAATGACTTGCCTGGCCATCTCAGAGGATAGTTGACAGTCAACCACATTGCTGTGGGTCTGGAGTCATATGTAGACCAGGTGAGGATGGCAAGTACATCTGGGAAGGACATTAGTGAGCCACATGGGATTTTCTGACAACTGACAATGGTGTCATGGTCACCAGTAGATTCTTAATTCCAAATGTTTGTGTTGAGTTTGAATTCCACCATCTGCCGTGGGCGGACCTGAACCCAGCTAATGCCACTAGACCATTATCTCGCCGACGACAAAGTATAGGAGAAAGTATAAATTAGGAAGTAATGGAAGCATGCAAGAAGATCCCCACAATGGGCATGGTGAATTTGAACCTGCAGAATGACTGGATAAATCAGAGGGGCAAGGATAACATAGATGACAAATCTGGGGAGTGCATCAGGGATTGTTTCTTGGAGCTGTACGTTTCTCAACCTGTCAGGATCTGAGCTATGTTAGACCTAATAATCTACAATTAGATATGACAGTGTTAGAAACGAAAATCGCTTCTCAATAATCGCTCTAGACAAATTCAGGAAAACAAAGTTTTATTAACAAGTCAAGTCTGCAGAGTCGGGCACCCTTAAAGAAAAGGCGCGCTGAGGCTTACAAAGTCGCCATTATTTATAGGACAAGTCCCTCCACTCCTTGGCTCCAACAAGCCATGAGGTTCACATTCTTAAAAACATCATTATTTTTATCACAAAGTCTGCAACAAAAGGCTCCAGAGTCTCCAAAGTTTGTTGTTTTTCTCATCCTGTAGTCTTATCAAAACAGATGTCTCAAGTCGTACTCCCATCCTGGAGTCTTATCAGCCAAGGACTTATCCTTCTCTGCTGTGTGAATGGCTTCATTAATCAAGAGCCTGCATGCTTTTACTATAGCTCACAAATTGTCAGCATTCTGCACAATTTAAACTACTCTACTTTTGAGTATATAAAATGGTTGTTAGAAAAGAAACAAAGGTTTTGTCTTTTATTATAGATCAGTCTGTGGTCCAGGCACATCTTAAAGTTTAAACCAAAATTACCTCTTACACTTCCTGTGTATTCACACTAGTCCTGTTTGTTAGGATTGAATTCTACTATTGTTCCCCATTATATCTTCAGTGTTATTATCCAAATATGCAGCATGCTGATTCATTGTGTGCTGAACATGAAGTGTACGTGAATCAAACTGTCAAATAACACAAACATCCTTAAAATCATCTTTAGAAGTTCTAAAAATATGTTATCCAATCTTTAATTTCTCAAATGAAGGATACCAAAGAATTACATCCTCTCCTTGTCACTGTGTTTCTCTTGTGCATTACACTGAGTGAATCTAGCATATACTCATCTGCAGACAGCCATTATCGAAATCCCGTTACTCGCATTTCCCCAGCGGAGACAGCAGCAGAAAGGTCATTAGTTGCAATGTGCTCATCACCTTTCAGGGATTATTCCTCAATCCTGGCCTCAAACCAAAACCTTGACCATGCATACCTCTACATACACAAAATCCCTGGTTTGTGTGGTTCCAATGGGAACCCCACTGTTTTTATCCTGTGCACTAATCAATTTCTCCATTAATGAATTGAAAAAAAAGCACTTCCTTATACTGACGCTTCTGCGCTAATATTTTTGCCAGCAATGGGGGCTGCAACATATAGCTGCAAACTTTACTGTGAACTTCAAGTTGTGTACTCAAACCTCATTTTTAAAAGCCCTTTTGTTGTTCCTGACTGATTACTTTCTTCCTATTTTGCAGTCCTGGGTATACAATGCAGTGTATACAATCTGCAGTGAAAAGGAATCACTTTTCTTTTAATGTTCTTTTCTGAATCATCTTACTAATTAAGTCAATGTGTTATACTTCTAACATATCTGACTAAAGAGATTAGATAAATAGGAAAGAAACATATGCATAGCCTGTAGGACCATTCCTAAAAAGAGTCTCTGAGCATATTGGAGATTATTAGTACTAGCTGATGAATGACAAATGCATAACCAAGCCTATTGTACATTTTGGGACTGGCATCTCTATGCTTGTGGGAGGAATTTCTAGTTCCTTAAACTGTCATTCTCAGGGTCACATTGACTCTTTCAGGCCAAGCTTTCTTTCCGTTTTGAGTAAGAGGTATCTTTTTTGCCCATCTTATACATCATTTGGCAGATGATGGAATTTGAATTCAATAATATTCTGGAAATAAGAGTCTAAAGACGCCCATGAAACAATTGCCAATTGTTGGGAAAACCTAACTGGTTTACTAATGTCCTTTAGGGAAAGAAATTTGCAATTCTTCCCTGGTCTGGCCAACATTTGACTCCAGACCCACAGCAATGTGGTTGACTCTTAGCTGCCTCTAGGCAGTTAGGGATGGACAATAAATGCTGGTCCAGCCAGTGACGTCCACATCCTGTGAGTGAATTTTAAAAAAAAACAGTTGGGAATCTGATTAATTTTGATGGTTAGAGTTTAGACTTCATTTACTCTGAAGTGGTCAATTGCTGGTAATAGTCAGCCTTCATCTTGACATCTCAGTGACTGGAAACTTGTACTGGCTTTTATTTCAAGATAGCTTGCAGTATCTTGGAGGTAGAAGTACACAAGCGAAAAGCAACATAAGTCATGCAAATTTCACCATCCATTATTGTCTGCTTCACATTTCAGGTGATGCAGAAATTACTCTGCTTTGCATTGTTGCCTGTCCCTAACCACCCTCTGACTGTTGTGCCCTCTGAACTGCTGCAAACCTTGTGGTGATGGTCTTTGGCATCCCAAAAGGAAAATCCAGTAAAACGGGTGACTGAGAGATACCGGTTCGACTATTCTTTGAAATGGAGGTCCAGTAATGACCAGTGCATTAATTTCCAAGTATAGCTGTTTTTTTTCCCTCTGAGAAGGACTTTGAATGGGGAGCTTCAGAATGTTTAGGAAAATGTGAGGACTGCTGATGCTGGAGATCAGAGTCAAAAAGTGTTGTGCTGAAAAAGTATAGCAGGTCAGGCAACATCTGACGAGCATCAGAGTCGGCTCTTCATCAAGGACTTATGCCCGAAACGTCGACTCTCCTGCTGCTCAGATGCAGACTGACCTGCTGTGCTTTTCCAGCACCACACTTTTTGTGACCCCCCCCCCCTACAGCTTCAGAATGTTTAACGAGGGATGGTGAAGGAATAGTGAACTGCATTCCTAAGCTGGGGTAGTTTTTGACTAAGAAGGTGACATTGAGGTAATGGAGATTCAATGGCATTTCTCAGTGGCACAGGTCTAGTGGAGGTCAATGCGTTTGAATCAACTTTTATTGAGTTGCTGCAGTGCATTCTAAAATGTTCACACTGCAGTCACAGTGCGGCAATGCTCATTATTGATATGGCTATTTGGACAGCCTAAGAATCTTTTTGTTTAATAGAACTATTAAAGCAGGCCTGAATGCTCAGGGTGGATGTTTTGGTTGAAGTACAAGGGGTTCTCCCATTCAAAGGCAAAAAGGTTCCGACTTTCTTCGTCAAGGGGGCAACTCCAAAAAGCATCCTTCAGATCTATTACGCTGAACCATTCATGTTCGGGGGGAATTTTACTCATTAACGTGTAGGGATTAGGTACCACCGGGTATCTAGCCTGGACTACTTCATTCAACCCCCGCAGGTCTTGCACCAGCCTATATGTCCCGTCCGGCTTCCTCACAGGGAGTATTGGGGTATTGAAAGGGGACATGCATTCCTCCAGTAGTCCATCTGTGATTAATCTTTCTATCACAGGTTGTAACCCCTCCCGTCCTTCCAAGGCAATCGGGTATTGTTTCCTTCTTACCGGGCCTCTTCCTGGTAACATGGTGATTTGGAGAGGTTTGATGTTTAGACCCCCTCTGTTCCCCTCTCGGTACCATACTTCCGGGTCTATTTGTTGATCATCTTCTTCGGTGAGGGCGAACAACCTTACCACCATTTCCCCGTTACTTGGTACCGTTCCGATCCCTAGTTTGACCTGCAAGTCTCTTCCTAACAAATTAAACCCTGCCGATGGCAGTAGAAGGAGGTCTCGTTTAGTAGTTCTGTTTTCATATCCAATTTCCACGTCCTCTACCACTGGGACTTGTAATTTCTGTCCTCCAATTCCAGGTACCCCCATAACTTTTCCTCCTGCTCGGGTGCCGGGGGGTATTTGGATTATACTCGATCTTTCGGCTCTCGAGTCCACCATAAATGTGATCTCCGACCCTTGGGGCCCTACTTTCAAGTTTACCAGGGGTTCCTGTCGATAGTCCTTTTGCCCCAAGGGTAGGAACCCCCGACCTCCCTAATCTTCCTCCATCAGGGCGTACGACCTCACCTCCCGCTTGTAGCGGGAGCACTCCCGTTTTAAATGTCCCTCTTCATTACAATAGTCACATCTGAGTGTCCTCTTCGTTTCCCTGTCGCGGTCTCGCGTTCCTCCACTCTTCCTTTGTTCCGGCCATGGTTCTCTTTTCCTCTGCTCTTGCCACGACTCTCCCCTTTCCTGTTTCTGCCACGGCTCTCCCTTTTCCTTTCTTCCAGCTGTCATTTGTTGCACCGTTTGCATCATTATCTTTGTCGCCTTCCTTTGCTTCTCATCGTCCCTTCTCACAAACACCTTTTGCGCCTCTCGTAGTAATTCACTTAAAGATTTACTATCCCAGTCATCCATTTTCTCTAACTTCTTTCGTATGTCCGGCCGGGCCTTTGATACAAACTCTACCCGTATGAGTTGTTGCCCCACGTCTGTCTCAGGGTCCACCCCAGCAAACTGCTGCAAATTCTTCCTAATTCTGTCTAGGAAGTCCGTAGGGGTTTCCTCCGGGGTTTGGTGGTTACCAAAGGCCTTGGTAAAATTGTGCCCCTTCGGGGCTGCGTGTCTTATTCCTTTTATTCAATATTCCCGCATGTCTCTCATGTTGCGCCGTCCTTCCTCCGTGTTCTTATCCCACTCGGGGTCGGTGAGGGGAAACTTCTGCTCCCCTCCTTCTCCCCCCTCTCTCTCCCAGACCAAGAGCGCAGCTTGTCGTATCATCTGACGCTCCTGGCTAGAGAACAATGTTTTCATGATGGAACACATCTCTTCCCATGTGTAAGTATTCGGACCCAGGAACTGATCCAATTGTTCAGCAAGTCCTATGGGGTCCTCTAGTAGACCCTTCATCTCCCTCCTGAAATTCCGTACTTCAGTACTCGTCAAGGGAATGTTCACATATCCCGTCCTTCCTTCCTCGCCTCCCATGGGCACTTCCCGGAGTGGATTCATTCTTGCAATCGAGACAGGGTTTTGTCTGTGACCCTTTCCAGCTTGAGATCTGGTCTGTACCCCTGAGGTAGTTTGTGGTTCCTCCCCATTTTCTTCCCCTTCCCCTGAATCGTCGTCACCCGAAGGAACATTTTGTGGGGCAGACGGGGTCACGTGGGGCGGCGGTAAGTGATCTAAAGGGTCCCATTCTTTCTGCCCTTTCGAGTCTTTATTGGTTACCTGCATTTGGCAAGATATCGTAACCGGCAGCCAACAAAGGGCAGAATTACTTTCTTCCAGATTAACATCAGGTTTTGAATTGACATATAAAATGAGGGCTTGCCGGACCCAGTCTTCGTCAGTACCGAATCTAGGCCACCACACTGAGTTGCCCTGAATAGGTTTCTGGGACCACTTTTGACAGTATTTTACCATCTTCTTTTTAGATTTTCCCTTTCTTCCACCCTGATCCCAATTATTTAGCATTCTCCCTAGCGGACTATCGTCAGGTACCCCGGGGTATGTGTCATTGTCCCTGTTTAAGCCTACCTTTCCCTTAATCGCCTTAGATCCCTTATTTCCCATTTCTGAGGACTTCGTATTTTTCCCGTGATAATCTATCACAATGTAGCCAATTCCCGGACCTTCAGTCCCGTGATCGCCCAGGTTCCTTTGCAGGCACCCCCGGTCTTTGGATTCCTGTGTCCTACGTCTCTGTGACACAGATCACAGGCACCCCGTAGGTACACGTTCCTCCTCAAACACTGTCTCTGCAAAATCCCTCACAGGCGAGCCCCGGTCTCTAGATTCCTGAGTCCCACGTCTCTGTAGAAAAAATCCACAGGCACCCCGTAGGTACCCAGTCCTCCGGAAACACGGTCCCCGCAAGTTTTGTCTTACCTGGGTTCGGTGCACCGAAATTACTCGATCGTTAACCGTCCCCACTGCCTCGGGTACACCCCTCCTTTGTTTTCCTGAGCCTCCCGGATATCACTCGCTCAAGCCGCGCGGGGCGACAAGCAAGGAATCAGGGACTGCTGAACTTAGCAGGGTGCACCTTCTCCGATATCCTTCCTCAACTCCCCTTGCGGCCGGAGTGTTGATCCCGGATGACGAGCCCCCAAGTTTTTAGAAACGAAAATCGCTTCTCAATAATCGCTCTAGACAAATTCAGGAAAACGAAGTTTTATTAACAAGTCAAGTCTGCAGAGTTGGGCACCCTTAAAGAAAAGGCGCGCTGGGGCTTACAAAGTCTCCATTATTTATAGGACAAGTCCCTCCTCTCCTTGGCTCCAACAAGCCATGAGGTTCACATTCTTAAAAACATCATTATTTTTATCACAAAGTCTGCAACAAAAGGCTCCAGAGTCTCCAAAGTTTGTTGTTTTTCTCACCCTGTAGTCTTATCAGTCAAAGGCTTTAATCTGAAACAGATGTCTCAAATCGTCCTCCCATCCTGGAGTCTTATCAGCCAAGGACTTATCCTTCTCTGCTGTGTGAATGGCTTCATTAATCAAGAGCCTGCTTGCTTTTACTATAGCTCACAAATTGTCAGCATTCTGCACAATTTACACTACTCTACTTTTGAGTATATAAAATGGTTGTTAGAAAAGAAACAAAGGTTTTGTCTTTTATTATAGATCAGTCTGTGGTCCAGGCACATCTTAAAGTTTAAACCGAAATTACCTCTTACAACAGTAATTGTGATGAACAAGAAACCAGCATAGGCATGGGTTTTTGAAGGACTCAGGTGACTACATGGTGCAGCGAACTGATATGGGTTTTTATTTGACTTATATGTTCAATGGTTTGATTGCTCTCTGTTTGATTGGTAAGGGTCCGGTTCTCCGATCCTTGTACAATTGCTTGATTGCTTCAGCCTGAGGAATGAGCTTGAGAGCACTGGCACCAGGCCAGGAATGTTCTGGAAAGGACTTGCCTGGAACCAAGCAGCGATTATGTATGTGCTCAAATCAATTAAATTGTGAGATGTTTCAAAATATTGCATATGAAGATTTAGATTTAGAGTCATTACTGGATTGTCAGGAGATAATTTAGTCATTTAAGATGTTCAGCATCTTGGCATTGATCAAAGTCAACAAGAAACAAAGCGAGTGTAGTTGTGGGAGGAGGGATGTAAGAAAAATGGAGGACAAAGCAACCCAATTTTCAACAGAGCAGACCCATATTCTCTTTTCCACGCCTGCATGTTCACTCATTTTACAACTCAATCCTCCTTCCCTACTGTTACCACTCCCTTCCTCTTTGGCTTCACACAACCTCACAATCTATTCCTTTTGCTCCTCCCCCAACCCCCCCCCCCCCCCCCCCCCCATCAACAGCTTAAAAATATCATTTTCCAACCTCTTTCAGTTCTGAAGATGAATTGTATTGGAAACTGAACACAAATTATGTTTCTTTCTCTCACAGATGCTGCCGGACTTGCTGAATTTCTCCAGCACACTCCGTGTTTTTATCATTTTAAAAAAATGTCAAATGATCCTCTGCATCCTAGAAGACTTTGTAATCACTTCAAGAAAGAAAATTAGCTCGAGGCTGAAGATTAGAAGAATTATTGTCAAAATCTGACAGGTTCAGTATTGTCCTTTAGGGAACAACATGTATGAACACTAGAATTAGGAGCTGGAGGAGGCCATTCAGCCTATCAAGCTCTGCTCTGCCATTCGATAAGGTAGTGGCTGGTCTGATTGTGGTCCCAATGCTACTTTCCTGGACAATGCCCAATCACAAACATCCCAGGGCTCACCTAGACCTGTTTCAAGTCCCACATGAAGGTGGTTGGATGCTTAACTGGTCTCTGAAGTAGCCCAGCATAAACCACACATTAAACCACTCACTTCTCAGGGAAACCAAGGATAAGTTACAAATTGCGGAAGCATTTCAGTGCAAAGGTTCATCACAGCCTTGTCAATGATGTGTCTATTCAAAACAAATACAGAGATAAGGAGAAAAAAATAGCTTTTCTCTGTTTACCCTCTCCAATCTTGTTAGAATTTTATAGGTTTCTAAGAAATCCTCCCTCATTCTTCTAAATTCCAGTGAATTTAGTTCCAACTGATCTCTTCGTATGTCAGGCCTGTCATCCAGAATTGCACACAATATTCCAACAGTGGTCGAAATGTCCTATACAGCTGCAACATGACCTCCAAACTCCTGTACTCAATGCTCTGACCAATAAAGGACAGCATACCAAACGCCGCCTTCACTATCCTGTCTACCTGCGACTCCACTTTCAAGGAGCTATGAACCTGCACTCTAGGGTCAGGGATAGTCGAGATGGCTTTGTGCAAAGGAAATCATGTCTCACAAACTTGATTGAGATTTTTGAAGAAGTAAGGAGGAAGATTGATGAGGGCAGAGCAGTGGACATGATCTAAAAGTAAGGTGTTCAAGACGGTTCCTCATGGGAGACTGGTTAGCAAGGTTGGATCACATGGAATAGAGAGAGAACTAGCCATTTGGATACAGAACTAGCTCGAAGGTAGAAGATAGAGGTAGTGGTGGCGGATTGCTTTACAGACTGGAGGCCTGTGACCAGTGGTCTGCTGCAAGGGTCGGTGCTGGGCCCTCTACTTTTCATCATTTATATAAATGATTTGAATATGAACATAAAAGGTGTACTTAGCAAGTTCACAGATGACACCAAAGTTGAAAATGTAGTGGACAGTGAAGAAGGTTACCTCAGAATACAACAGGATATTGATCAGCTGGGCCATTGGACCAAGGAATGGCAGTTGGAGTTTAATTTAAATAAACATGAGGGGCTGCATTTTGGAATGGCAAATCAGAGCTGGACTTGTACACTTAATGGTAAGGTTCTGGCAAATGGTGCATCTTTGGACTGTGAGAGGAAACCCACATAGACATGGGGAAAGTGTGCAAACTCCATATAGATAGACACCTGAGGGCGAATTGAACCGGGGTCCCTCACACTGTGAGGCAGCAGTGCTAACCGCCGAGCCACTGTGCTGTGCTTTTGCCCCAAAGTGGATAAATTCACATTTACTCACATTATATTGCATCTGCCTGGCATTTACCCACTCACCCAACTTGATCAATTCACACTGAAGCATCTCTGCATTCTCACAGCTCACCCTCCCACCCAGCTTTGTGTTGTCTCCAAACGTGGAGAAATTACATTTACTTCCTGTGTCTAAATTATTACTTTATCTTTGCGTTTGGCTTTCTATGGCTACTGGAATATTCCCTTGCACCTTCTTGTTCATTGTGTGGCACATTTGACAGCAGCACGTATACACACTGTACTAAACTCGACCAGCCCTGCTCTCTTGCACTGGAGCATCTGAAAGGATAATGGTTGTCTCCTTGTCGCTGTCAGGGGCCACTCTCTGCCTGACATGGACAAAGTGATTTTAATGAACTTGCTCAGTTGTATGATAACATACTTCCGGGGCAGGTGGGACCTGAACACTTCCACTGAGCCTTTATAGAATAGGGGGAGGCAGATTCCTGTCTCTGATCCTTCATATCAATGACAGTTCTGTGTCTGGGATGTGTCTCAATTAAGTCATTTCAGAAGCAGTGTGCCAATACTTTGCCAAACCCATCAGTTCTGGAACAGTTAGTCAGTTAGCACTCCCTTCATGAGGAGTGCCTGCTTTATGATGCAAGTCATCAATCTTGCATTTATAGACTCTGTAGGCAGTTATTCTCTGAAGTGAATTGCTTCATATTTCGGGCTCTCTCAGGACCTTTGCCAGTGGATATCGTGCATATTCCTGATAGCTGGCTGCTGGGAAAGAGCTGTCCGCTTGACAGTTTCCATCTTGTGAAATCCAGGCACAGCCTCCCACAAACATTGGTTCGCAAAGTCCTTTTGCCTCGTTTCAATGAGACCAATGCTGAGGGGATCATGGAGAAACTGAGGGGTTTACACTTCTGGGGGACCCAGACTAAGTGGCTGGTCCTATAAATGGTCTGGCTGGGACGGTGTAAGGTAAATCTTGGCACAGTGCCACAGTGAGGAACGAAGGCCCTGGCAAAGATTCTATAACTGGTGCTGCAGAGGGGAACTGGATGTCAGTATTTTAACAATCAGAGACACTCCCTCCGGCGCAGCAGTGACAGCACAGCACCAACAGAGGGACATCCCCTCAGGATGCATTCCTCCAGGACCCACACACAGTAATTCCCCAGGACATCCCTGAATACTCTGAGTCTGCCCATTTAGCCTTGGGAGGTTCGACCCTGGAAAGATGGTTGAGGGTGTTGATCACCTCCTCCAGGCTCAGAGGGTCATTGAGCCTCCTGGTATGAAATTGGCCCTTCCTGGCCTGTCCTACAGCAGGGCACCACCTGGAATTTGCACAATTCATTTAGCATGCTTGGGTGGCACAGTG
>NC_057734.1:49483072-49498416 GCF_004010195.1 Chiloscyllium plagiosum
TAGGCTCAGGGTCTCTCGGGGTACATTGGGGTCAGGGTCTCTCCGGGTATATTGGGCTCAGGGCCTCTCGAGGTACATTAGGCTCAGGGTCTCTCAGGGTACATTAGGTAAAAACAATGACTGCAGATGCTGGAAACCAGATTCTGGATCAGTGGTGCTGGAAGAGCACAGCAGTTCAGGCAGCATCCAACGAGCAGCGAAATCGATGTTTCGGGCAAAAGCCCTTCATTAGGCTCAGCCCCTCTAGTGGTATATTGCGCTCAGCCCCTCTCGGAGTACATTAGGCTCAGTCCCTCTCGGGGTACATTGGGCTCAGGGCCTCTCGGGGTCCATTAGGCTCAGTCCCTCTCGGGGTACATTGGGCTCAGGGTCTCTCGAGGTACATTAGGCTCAGCCCCTCTCGTGGTACATTAGGCTAAGGGCCTCTCGGTGTACACTGGGCTCAGGGTCTCTCGAGGTACATTAGGCTCAGGGCCTCTCGGGGTACATTGCGCTCAGCCCCTCCGGGGTACGTTGGGCTCTGCCCTTTTCGGGGTACATTGGGCTCAGGGTCTCTCGGGTTACATTGACCTCAGTGCCTCTCAGAGTACATTGGGCTCAGGGCCTCTTGGGGTACATTGGGCTCAGGGTCTCTTGGGGTACATTAGGCTCAGGGTCTCTCGGGGTAAATTGGGCTCAGGGTCTCACGGGGTACATTAGGCTCAGGGCCTCTTGGGGTACAATGGGCACAGGGTCTCTCAGGGTACATGGGGCTCAGGGCCTCTTAGGCTACATTCTTGGACTCAGGGTCTCTCGGGGTACATTAAGCTCAGGGCCTCTCCGGGTACATTGCGTTCAGCCCCTCTCGGGGTACATTGGACTCAGGGTCTCTCAGGGTACGTTAAGCTCAGGGTCTCTCGGGATACATTGGGCTCAGTCTCTCTCAGGATATATTAGGCTCAGCCCCTCTCGGGCTACATTGGGCTCAGCTCCTCTCGGGGTACATTGTGCTCAGGGCCCCTCGATGTACATTAGGCTCAGTCCCTCTCGGAGCACATTAGGCTCAGGGTCTCTCGGGGTACATTAGGCTCAGCCCCTCTCGGGATACATTGGGTTCATCCCCTCTCGGGATACATTAGGCTCAGGGCCTCTCGGGGTACATTGGGCACATGGTCTCTCGGATTTCATTAGGCTCTGCCCATCTCGGGGTACATTGGGCTCAGCCCCTCTCGGGGTACATTGGGCTCAGCCCTTCTCGGAGTACATTAGATTCAGGGCCTCTCGGGGTACATTGTGGTGACTTTGGTGAGGAAAGTACGGCAGTGTTAGTCACGGCTGCTCCAGTGAAGCTTATGACTTTGGAGATGGGGCAGTGTGCTTTTAAATGCTCCTTATATGCATGAACTCACTCACTACTGCCATCAAAAAGACACAGGGAGCAGCCCCCTCATATATTACACTGAACGTCCCCTTGGTAACGCCCAATGAAGATCTGAAAATGGAAGGAGTTGGTTGAATTGGGCCTCCTTTAACCCTAGGCCTTCTGACCTCATTTGGTTCAGGTGAGTGAGCTGGAATAAATGGCGGATGTTTGATAGAATGACCTGTTGCACTGGGGCTTGTAAAAGGTCCACAGAGAGCTCTTTTCCAAGGCCAAGAGTATTGCCACACTTTGCCCCATAAGCCAGCACAAGAAGTAAACTTCTTTATTGTTTAATTCATTTGTGTGGTGTGTATGTCAATGACTTATCCAGCATTTATTGCCCGTCCCTAGTCGCCCTTGAGAAGGTGGGGGTGAGCTGCCTTCTTGTACCGCTGCTGTGAATGTGCTGTGGGTAGACCCATGATGCCGCTAGGGAGGGAATTCCAGGATTTTGACACTGAAGGAATGGTGATATATTTCCAAGTCAGGATGGTGAGTTGCTGGGAGGGGAACTTGTGGGTTGTGTTGTTCCCATGTATCTGCTGCCCTTGTCCTTCTAGATGGAAGTGATCTTGGGTTTGGAAGGTGAGGATCTCAAACCCAGAAAGGATTTGAGACATTCAGTCTAACATAATATCCACCCGTTTCGCTCACTGCCTAGGCCAGTGGCTCATAGAGGCTGATCCACCAAATTGGACATTTTTGTGCTGGAAAATGACATCCTCCTTTTCCTCCTTTCAGAAATGTCATGGAATTGACCTTTTGACCAAGCATCTGGTGACCCGACTAACATCTCCTCATGCAGGTCCAGTGGCGTACTTAATTTTACAATGCTCCTGTGAAGCACCTTGGGATGTTTCAATACTTTAAAGGCACCATACAAATTTAAGTTGTTGTTGCTGTGTGATCTATGGCTGTCCAAGAAGTGTTGTCAAACTCTCCATGGAAGAAGCCACATCATGGGGGCACCCAGGGGATGGATGGATGTCCTCAGTGGTGGGGATGTCAAGCTTCTCATTCGGCCACTTTTGGAATACAGCATTGGTTCTGGTCTCCTTGCCATAAGAAGGACGCTATGAAACTTGAAAGGGTTTAGAAAAGATTTACAAGGATGTTCCCAGGGTTTGAGCTATGGAGAGAAGTTCGGGGTCTGGTCCCAGGAGCATCAGAGGATGAAGGGGGACCTCATAGAGGTTTATAGAATCATGAGGGGTATGGATAAGGGTGAATAGCCAAGGTCTTTTTCCCCGGATAGGGGAGTCCAAAACTAGAGGGCGTAGGTTTAAGGTGAAAGGAGAAAGATTTAAAAGGAACCTGAGGGGCAACATTTTCTCACACAGAGGGTGGTGCATGTACGGAATAGGCTGCCAGAGGAAGTGGTGAAGGCTGGTACAATTACAGCATTTAAAAGGCATCTGGATGGGTATGTGAATAGGAAGGGTTTGGAGGGATATGGGCCGGGTGCTGGCAGGTGGGACTAGATTAATTTAGGATATCTAGTTGGACTGAAGGGTCTGTTTCTGTGCTGTACAACTCTCTGACTGTATGAATCTATTTTGCCCACTCACTTGACTTGTCCATATCCCTCGACAGACTCTGTGCATCATTCTCACCACTTGTCTGCGTACCTAGTTTTGTGTCATCTGCAAACTTGAGGTTGAAGCTCAACCCTGCCAATGTGAAATGGTGAACTCTGAATTAACATTTTAAAATCTAAAGTCTGGTCTTCTGTTGGACCCGATAGTAGGACACAGGGTCCAAGGCAGGTGATCTCAGTGAATGGGTAATAGTGGCTTGGAATGGACTGGACAAGCCTGTTTAGGAAGCACTACAATGACACAGTAAAAATCTGGAAAAGGTGGACAGAGTTATAATTGGAATGAAATTCCTTCTGATATTTGGGATTGTCGGCTGGGACAATTGTTTTGTTTTTGGCCAGTCAACAGATACAGGACAAAGCTTGGTTAATGGTTAAAGATGAGCCATGATCTAATTCAGTAGTGCAGCACACCTACAAGGCTGAATGGCCTCACTTCCATCCTGGGGGATGACCCTTGAAAAGGCAGATGAGAATCTAACTAGCAGTGAGGGTACTGTTCGGATGGATCAGGTGGTTTTGCACATGCCTGAGACAGTCAAAAGCTCTTCTCTCTGGGAATTAGCCAATCACAGTTGGGACAGCTAGAGGGGAGGCTACAGTCAACCTTAGGGCTGTTGCTATTGGGAACAGAAAAGGAAAGCCAAATGTCTGCTTGTTCCAAATCAGTGCCTAAAAACACCCGAGGATTTCAGGGGATGATATGACCATGTCCCGATACCCAAGACAGGGAGCGAAAACAAGAAAGTCTGATTCTAGATGGGATGAGCAAGTTGAGGATTAAAGTGAGTGAAAACACTCTGTATCCATATACCAATTCTGTAACACAACAGAAACGAGTGGATCAGTATTTTATTCTATGATGGTTCACTGGGTATGTGAGACAATGATGGAACAGGTCAGCACAGCTCCAACTCAGAGCAAGTACAAACACATGGCTCATACAGTCTTTGTCTGCACTTCATCACACCATTGAGGATCACTCTTAGCAAATGCTGGAGATTCTTATCTTCAGGTGATAAGACCTGAATGGAGGATGATCCAGGCTCGGGGTTAGCACAAGTTAGGTGTCCCTTCCTAAAAGCGTGTTATTAATGAGTCACTAACTGATGAGTCTGTCCAGGCGGCCCACAGTTCCCAATTAAATCAGAGCCGGGAGGAGAGGAGCTCAATCAACATCCTCGAAAACTTGATTGAAGATCTTTGCAGCAGAAAATACACTGAACCACTGCCTCATCATTCAGTGCCTCATCACTCACTGACAAACTCAGAGCAGAACTAAAGACATTCAGCACTGTCAGAGGTGCTATCTTTCCCTTAAGCTGCATTGCGGAAACCAATGGATCTTGTTATTATCACAGAGTAGTTTGTAAGGGATTTGCTGTCTCCCTACATCACAGCAATGAACAATCTTCAATGGGTACACCAATGGCTTTAAGTTGCTTTGGAAAATCTAGTAGTTGTAAAGTACACAATATAAACGCAAATCTATTTACCTGACAGTGCTGCTACCAGCACAGGTCCACTTCCAGATTGGATCATTCAAACAGGAAAATCACAGCTCTCAAGAGTGCGTTAGAAATACCTCCCAAAAACTCTGTACTGCCCCGTCTGCCAAACCCCTCTTTTCACTGTTCTCAGTGTCTCACTGGGATATGGATTCCATGATGGATTTCCCACTGGGTCAACAGAAACACAGCCAGGAAGAGATGATTAAACACTTTGAGCCAATCTGTCCTATCAGATCTATCACATCTTCTAACAGATCATAGTTAAACTCTGACTAAAATTAAGATATCTGTTGTCACTACATGCTTGTTAATAGGATCCATCTCACATTTAAAATTTATAATTAATATAACCCAACAGAGATAAATGTGTCTTAAGCAGGAGTCCAAACCTCCTATCCATTGCTAGACTCCACAATAACTGGAGATAGTTTCTCTCTCTCTAGCCCTGTCTGTTCTCCTCAGTACTTTAGAAACTTTGATGAAATCATACATTAACCTTCCAAACTTCCTTGAACGATAACTCACTGAGGTACAGTATTTGCCCTGGTGGGATCTCGCTGAGGTGCAGTACCCACCCTGGTGGTATCTCCCAACAGTGAGCATGAGATAGAAGAACAAATAGGTAAACAGATTATGGAAAGATGTAGAGGCAACGGGGTGGTGGGTGATGGGAGATTTTAATTTTCCTAACATTGACTGGGATACACTTAACGTCAGAGGTCTGGATAGGGTAGAATTTGTAAGAAGAGTCCAGGAGAGTTTTCTAGAGCAGTATGTCAATAGTCCGACAAGAGAAGGGGCCATATTGGACCTGGTGTTGGGGAGCGAGCCAGGCCAGGTGGTAGAAGTTGCGATGGGGGATTTCTTTGGGAACAGTGATCATAATTCTGTAAGTGTTAGAATACTCGTATTAATCTGACATCATTAACTTGACTGAGTTCCTGTTTTATCTTCTGTGTGTTGTTCATCGCTATGATCTAATCTTATGATCAATCCTACCTCCATCGAATCCTTGATATAATTTACATCATTGTGTTATATTTTTCCCATTCTCTCTGCATTTTCAATAAAGCACTCAATGCGTCACTAGCTTTAGCCTCTGCACTTGATTGAGCTGAAAGATGTATTGTGAATAAACTGCCATGCAATTATTCTGAGCATTTTTACAAGTCATACTTCCAATCTTTACCTTCAGTTTATTTGGTCATGGATCGTAGCGAGGATTCATTCTGCCTGAACTTATTTTATTCAGGAATTGAGATTACCTCAAAATCCACAGTTCTGAGGAAGGGCCTCTGGACCCAAAACATTGACACTTGTTTTCTCTCCACAGATGCTGCCAAGATTTGCTGAGTTTTTTTCAGCAATTTCTGTTTCAAAATCCACAGGGTAGGACACCATCAACAACTATAACTATAGCAACATATATATGCATTCCTCCACTCAACCTGTTCAGAGAATATCATTATGTCCCTTTGGAGTAGGCCAGAATTGAACCTGGGCCTCCTGGCTTAGAGGGAGAGATCATACCACTGCACCATGTTTTTGTAGCATTGAATGTAAAGAAAGGCCTACAGGACTCAGCAAGGGTAATAACAACAAGAATATTCTGACATTTTGATCATGTGCCACCAGAGATTGATTGGGGCACATCAGACTATAGATCATAAGATGTAGGAGCATAAGTAGGTCTTTCAATCTAAACATTCTGCTGGGTTATGTTGTAACATAGGGACAGACAGCCAAACCAAATCAGCCACCCTACCTCTACATTCGCAGCACAGTCAGATTAAAACCTTCAAAGACCCTCAAAATTGACTCCAATTGACTAAAAGTCACCAGACTTTTAGAATAACTGCTCACAGACTGAATAATCAATGCTCGATACTGGTTTTGTAGAAATAACTCCACAGAGGCTGCTATCCCTTCCCCAAGTCCCCCTTTATTTATATGTGGAATGTCCTTGACACTGATCCAACTTCCTCTGAGTGAGCAGAATCGCTGACAGACCTATTCCTATCTGTAAGCCAAGTTTTTGATTATGTTGCGAGATCCTATGGGAAAGAGTGATCATAATATAGTAGAATTCTTCATTAAGATGGAGAGTGACACAATTAAATCCTGAACTAGGGAGCTGAACTTAAAGAAAGCTACCTTTAATGGTATGAGGCAAGTATTGGCTAGGATAAGCTGGCAAGGATACTTAAGGGGTTGACCGTCGATAGGCATTGACAGACATTTAAAGAACATATGGATGATCATCAGCAATTGTACATCCCTGTCTGGTGTAAGAGTAAAACAGGGAAGGTGACTAAACAGGGAAATCAGGGATAGTGTTAAAGCCAAAGAGGAGGCAGATAAATTGGCCAGAAAAAGCAGCAAACCTAAGGATCGGGAGAAATTTAAAATTCAGCAGAGGAAAACAAAAGGTTAAATTCGGAAAGGGAAAATTGAATATGAAAGTAATCTTACAGAAAATATGAAAACTGATTGGAAAAGCTTCTATAGATATGTGAAGAGAAAATGACTGGTGAAGACAAATGTGGGTCCCTTGCAGTTAGAATCAGGTGAATTGATAATGGACACCAAAGAGATGGCAGAGCAGCTGAACAAATACTTTGGACCTGAGGGAGAACACAGCCTTCAGGAAATGCTAGGGGACAGAGTCAAAAATGAAGGAGGAACTGTAGGAAATCCTTCTTAGTCAGGAAATGGTATTGGAGAAATTGATGGGATTAAAACTTGCTTAGTCCCTGGGACCTGTTGCTCTGCAGCACAGATTACTTAAGGAAGTGGTCCTCAATGTCAGATGCATTGGTGATCATTTTCCAGCATTCTGTAGACTCTGGAAGAATTCCAATTGACTGGAGGGTAGCTAATGTGACATCACTTGTTAAAAAAGGAGAGGAGGAAATGGGGAATTATAGGCAGGTTAGCCTGACCTTGAAGGTGGGGAAAATGCTGGAGTCAATTATGAAGGATGTAAAACTGAGCATTTGAGGCAGTGACAGAATCGGCCCAACTCGGCATGGAAATCACTAAAGGGAAGTCATGCTTGGCATATCTTCTGGAATGTTTTGAGGTTGTGACCAGTAGAGTGGACAAGGGGAAATCAGTAGGTGTTGTTATCTGGACTTTCACGAGGCTTTTGACAAGGTTTCGCACAGAGATTAGTGAGGAAAATTAAAGCTCATGGTATCAGAGGTAATGTATTGATATGGATAGAGAACTGGTTGGCAGACAGGAAGCAGAGAGTTGGAATAAACTGGTCATTTTCGGAGTGGCAGGCAAGAGGGGTACCGCAGGGTTCAGTGGTGGGACCTCAGCTGTTCAAAATATACATTAACAATTTGGATGAAGGAATTGAACGCAATATCTCCAAATTGCAGATGACATTAAGCTGGGTGGCAGTGTGTGCTGTGAGGACGATGGTAAGAGGCTGCAGGGTGACTTGGACAGATTGGCTGAGTGGGTAAATACTAGGCAAAAGCAAAATAATGTGGATAAATGTGAGGTTATCCACTTCGGTCGCAAAAACAGGAAGGCAGATTATAATCTAAATGGCGGCAGATTATTATCTGAATGGCAGCAGTTTAAGAGAAGGTGAGGTGCAGTGAGACCTGGGTGTCATGGTGGAACAGTCGCTGAAGGTTGGTACGTAGGTGCAGCAGGCAGTGAGGAAAGCTAATGGCATGCTGGCCTTCATAGCAAGAGGATTTGAGTATCGAAGTAAGGATGTCTTGCTGCAGTTATACAGGGCCTTGGTGAGGCCACACCCTGTGTACTGTGTGCAGTTTTGGTCTCCGAGTCTGAGGAAGGACATTCTTACTATTGAGGGAGCCCAGCGACGGGTCACCAGACTGATTGCTGGGATGGCAGAACTGACATATGAGGAAAGACTGGATTGACTGGGCTTGTACTCGCTGGGATTTAGAAGAATAAAGAATAAGATCCTGATGGGTCTGGACAGACCATATGCGGGAAAAATGTTCCCGATGTTGGAGAAGTCCAGAACTAGGGGTCACAGTCTGAGAATAACGGGGTAAACGATTCAGGACTGAGATGAAGAAGAATTTCTTCACTCAGAGAGTTGTGAGTCTGTAGAATTCTCTCCCACAGGAAACTGTTGGGGCCAGTTCATTCAAGATGGAGTTGAGCGCGGCCTTTGCAGCTAAAGGGATCAAGAGGTATGGGGAGAGGATGGGAGTGGGATACTGAGATTGCATGGTCAGCCATGATCGTATTGAATGGTGGTGCAGGCTAGGAAGGCCGAATGGACTACTCCTGCACCTATTTTCTATGTTTATGTGGCTGGACCACATCGATAATGCAATCAGGGAGCTCATATTCAATGAGGGCTACCTGTCTGACCTTGTAATAATCACCGCATCCCACTCCCTCAGTACCCGAGGACAAAGGCTGATTCTTTTTTCTGTCACTCCTCCTGGGGCATTTTAGCATCAGGCCAGGTTCCTCCAACCCTGCCTCTGGTACGGGCAGCAAGTGATCCACAGTAGCTCATCTCTCAAGCCCAGAGGATTTTGGAAAGAGCTCATTCTCCTCTTCATCAAGGCATCGAGGCAGTGACATTCCCCATGTCCGTTTCGGGTTCTGAGATGGAAAGGGGTAACCCATGGGTTTCAGAACAGTCGGAAAGGCAGTCGAGGAGCTGAGCACATTTTGTTCCCACACCGTTTGTGAGTTTGCAGCTTTCATATGGTCCACATGCTTGTGCAGGACCGTCACACCATCTTATCCATCATTTGGACCTGATCTTGTGTTGACCATGCTTGTTACTCATGCAGGGCCATTCCCCTGGTTCCGACACCAAACTTCAACCCCTGAAGTAAACTGTCTCTCCCACTTAACGAAGTCTTGTATCCGACACTGGTATTCCTTATGTTGCTTCACCCTTCTCCCTCCCCCAACCCTGTTTACCGCAGCAGAAAGATCCGATTTAACCTGGTGCAGAACCTTCTCCAGATAAGCAACTCTGTTGGAGCTAACCCTGCAGTTTTGTGAGGGGTGCTCTGATATCCAACTAGGAATCAGGACAGTTCGGTATTGAGTGAAGCTGTAGGCTGTTTCTTTAAGCCTGCCTTCAAAGTTTGGATTGCTCTTTCTGCTAGACCCTTGGATGATAGATGGTATGGAGACTCTGTGTATTGCAAAAGATGTGAACGGCTTTTCTATTATCGTCCCTGTGTTTGATGAATGAACTCTGAGCACGTCCAGCCACTTTGATGGGTGCCCGCAATGACTAAGAACTTTGAGCCCATGAAAGAACTTGTATAGTCATTGTATAGCCGAGTGAAGGGTTTACCAGGCCATTCCCAAGTGTGGGCACTGCTCGTAATAACGTTTGCCCCTATCGGCCCTCTGGGCACTGCCCCACCAACATGGCCATGTCTGAATGTCCAGGCCACCAGGCGTAACTTCTTGCCAACATCTTCATTTTGAAAACCCCTGGCAAGACCCGAGTGGAGTTCAGGAGGAAGTGAAGACTGCCAATGCTGGAGATCAGAGTCGGAAGTGTGGTGCAGGCAGCATCCGAGGAGCAGGAGAATCCACATTTTGGGCATTAACCCTACATCAGGAATGTGGAGGGGGAAGGGCGCTGAGAGATAACTCGGAGGGTGAAGTTGGGGGAAGGTAGATGGGTAGATGCAGGTAGGGGATGATTGTGATAGGTTGGTGGGGAGGGTGGAGTGGATAGGTGGGTAGGAAGATGGGCAGATAGGACAGTTCAAGAGGATGGTGTCGAGTTGGAGGGTTGGATCTGGGATAAGGTGGGGGGGGGGAGATTTGGAAGCTGGTGAAGTCGATGTTGATGTCGTGTGGTTGCCAGTATCTGGTGGTGACTTTTGATCGGGACAATCACTCTTGCTCCCCACAATAATATGGTGCTGTCCACTGTGATCTGACCTCCCTGGGTCTGAAAAGGTTTCAATGCTGGTTGTGACAGCTCTTTGCTTTCCCTCATCACCACTAGCAGATTCAGTTTTGCCAGGACCAGATCTTTCTGTGTCCAAAGTCTGATATTGTCAGGTGTGTCTTGAAGTGTGTCCAGAAAATTTAAAACCGTTACAAACACTTCTAATAGCTGCACCACTGGTGGAGTATCTGCCAGTGGGAGGTGGCTCAAAGCTGCTATTTTTTTTATTTCAAAAATATACTTTATTCATAAAATACTTTGATGATCTGTACAACTGGACATGCCATACATATGTAAACATTCCATTTGTTTGCACACCGAAAACAGAGTAATCATTCCTATTTAAGGGTCTGTACGATTACATTTTTAGCTGAGGCGTCAGCAGAGCCCAAATGACTGCGCGGGCCCCCTGCTCTTCTTTCGGCAGGCAGATGTTACACGGTGGTCTTTCCCCACCGCGCCTTGGCGGCAGCTGCCCAAAGCTTCAGCACGTCCCTCAACACGTAGTCCTGGACCTTGGAATGTGCCAGACTGCAACACTCACTCGGGGTCAACTCCTTCAGCTGGAAGATCAACAGGTTTCGGACAACCCAGAGAGCGTTAGTCCCAGACAAAATTGTTAGAACGAAAACCTGGAAGTGGTTTAAAAGAAGTATATTGAGTGCAGGTGATAGCTCCAGGAAGACGCTGTCAAAGTTCCAGTTTAAAAGTTGAAGTTGCAAGTGACTTGAATTTACAGTGGTGTTAGATACAATGATTCCAGGGTAAACATTATAGGAGTGATGCTTTTGGAAACTGTAACAGGAATGGAATTTTGAGAATCGTACCAGAGGTGGTGTTTTGGGTACTGCATGAAAGCTGTTTAGTTTATTTTCAATTTAGAAAGGAGTGTTTTAGGATTAATGTGATTACATTTTTACTGTATGCTTCAAATATTTCAATATGTATTGGAAGTAGGTACCTTAATTATTCTATCCTGCTATCTTTTATAATAAACGTTGCTTTTGTTGTTAAAGCAAAATCCGCCACATTGCCTATTTATTTTTTTATTTCAAACATATACTTTATTCATAAAATATTTTGATGATCTGTACAATTGGTCATGCTATACATCCGTAAACATTCCATTTCTTGGTATACAGAGACAGAGTAATCATTCATATATACAGGTCTGTACGATTACATGTTTAGCTGAGGCGTCAGCAGAGCCCAAGTGACTGCGTGGGCCCCCTGTTCTTCTTTAGTCAGGCAGATGTTACACGGTGCTCTTTCTCCACCGCGCCTTGGTGGCAGCTGCCACAAGCTTCAGCATGTCCCTCAACACGTAGTCCTGGACCTTGGAATGTGCCAGTCTGCAACACTCAGTCGGGGTCAACTCCTTTAGCTGGAAGGTCAACAGGTTTTGGCCCACCCAGAGAGCATCCTTCACCGAGTTTATGATCCTCCAGACACAGTTGATGTTCATCTCAGTGTGCGTCCCGGGGAACAGACCGTAGAGCACGGAGTCCCACATCACGGCGCTGCTCGGGATGAACCTCGACAAACACCACTGCATTCCTCTCCAGACTTCCTCTGTGTAGGCACATTCCAGAAGGAGGTGTGTGACAGTCTCATCCCCCCTGCAGCCGCTTCGAGGGCAGCGTGCAGTGCGGCTGAGAGTCCGGGCGTGCATAACGGATCTCACAGGCAGAGCCCTTCTCACCACCAGCCAAGCCATGTCTTGGTGCTTGTTGGACACTTGGTGTTATTTGGCCTCGGGGAAGGTGTTCAACTTGTAATCATACACACTTAGTATTAGAGCTCACTGCTGAATTCGGTCTTAAGTATGTTCTCTTTAAGTTGACCTAGCAGGGGTTTGTGGTCCATTATTATTAGAAATTTACATCCATAAAGGTACTGGTGGAACCTTCTGACTCCAAATATGGCTGCCAAACCTTCCTTCTCTATCCGGGCATATTTACATGCTGCATTAACCAAGTCCTGGATGCATACACAATCAGATGCTCCTCTCCATTGGGTCACCCATGAGCTCATTGTAATTGGGTGTGGCTCATGTGCAGCTTCATGAAGGACAGCGCCCCCTGCCAGCTTTGTGTATATATTCTCTATGCCAGGGATTGGGTATCTATTAGGCTGTGAAACACTGTTTACTAGTTATTTATCCCCACAACATCAAATTGCCTCATCAGGCTTCACCATGGTACAACGGGCGCTGTCCATTCCACATTTTGGACCAGTTTGATGATACCTTCACTTTCTTGATTTTCTTCCTCTACTTTTGCCCATAAGGCAAGTGGCACTGGGTGGCCTTTGCAGAATCACAGAACTGCTTCCTGGTCAATGTGCAAGGTTGCCTTTGCACCTTCCATAGTCCCCAGCCATATTCTAATCAAAAAATCTTGAGCCAATCTAGGTGAATCTTTCTCAACCAATCTTTCCCCATCGTGCTTGGTCCCAAGTCTTTTACTACAATCAGTGGTAACTGAACTCGCGCTTCTTATAAGTACCATGGTGAAACCAAAGTCATAGCCTTAATCTGTAAAGGTTCCCCAGTATAGGTTCTTAGAATCCCTACCATGTAGAAACAAGCCCTACAGCCCAACAAGTCCACACCAATCCTCCAAAGAGTAACCCACTCAGACCCATTCCCCTAACCTACAAATCCCTGAACACCATGGGCAATCAAGCATGGCCAGTTCACCTAACCCACGCATCACTCGGATACCAGAGCACTTGGAGAAAACCCACACAGTCACAGGGAGAATGTGCAAACCCCACATAGACAATTGCTAGAGGCTGGAATCGAACCCGGGTCCCTGGCGCTGTGAGGCAGCAGTGCTAATCACTGGGCCACCGTGCTGCCCCAGGTTTGTTGTCTAGCTGAGATCTTGCACAAACATAAGTGTTGGAGTCCTGAATGAATTTTGTTAAAGACTAGTTCTGCGACCACTGGTGACCATTTAACCATATGCTTATTTAATCGGCTGTGATATGGATATTGGATGTTCCAGACCAGATGTAGGTAGACTTTTAACGGTGTGTACTCTCCTGGATACCAGACTATAGGTTCTCTTACTCCATTTAGGCTTGGTGGGACTGTTTTGTTGTCTTGGGTCTGCACACCAGCAGCAACTATTATGGTTTGCCTGCCCAGATCCTGAAGAAAACGTTAACAGTTTGGCTGAGGCTTGGCCTTGTTTTGGGGTTTAGCTGTGGGCTGTCCTAGAGTCCCTCTGCTGAGTGAGGCTACACAATTGGCTTCACTCAAGTGGTGTTCCCCAAGGGTGTCCACTTCCATTGGAATACCCTGCAACCCATATGCTCCATTTGCTGCAGTGGTAAATCCAGTTGTCGTGTCTGCTTGAAGTCCAGCTAGTAGATGCTTTTGCATGGTTACATCATTAATCCCACGTACCAAACACTCTCTCAACATCTCATTATGGGCTATACCAAAGTCACATGCCTCTGCCAATCGTCTTAACCTCGTCAAAAATCCCAGTATAGATTCCCCGGTTCTCAAATTGCTGAATAAAACCTAAAGCATCTCAGAATTAGAGTAGGCTTGGGGTTGTAGTGTTCCATAGGCAGATCCCGTCAACTCTTGAAAGGCTTAAGTATCTGATGCCTCAGGAAATGTTAGGTACCTAATAACCAAGAAAGCTGCAGGTCCACAAGCTGCCAGGAGAATTACTTGTTGTTTTTCATCTGCCCCAACTTCATTTGTTGGGAAATAGCGACACATTCTCTCCACATACTGGGTCCGGTCTTTGATGGTAGTATCGCATGAGTCAAGTTTCCCAAATAATGTTGAGAGTGTGTTGCTGGAAAAGCACAGTAGGTCAGGCAGAATCTGAGGAGCAGGAAAATCAACATTTCAGCCCGGAGCCCTTCAACAGGATTCCTGATGAAGGGCTTATGCCTGAAATGTCGATTCTCCTGCTCCTCGGATGCTGCCTGACCTGCTGTGCTTTTCCAGCAACGCACTCTCAACTCTGATCTCCAGCATCTGCAGACCTCACTGTCTCCTTTCCCAAATAATGGCCTGATGTCAGAAATGCTTATCCCAACTCAAAGAAGACTGTGATGAGCGAATTTCTTGAACGGCATATCCCACTCTCATCACCACATAGTTCTGAAGGAAGTCTTTTTACATTGTATGATTGGTAAGAGCCTCATATCATTACACCTGGCTGAGTCCCTATATCAAACTTATGGGCTCTTCATCTCTTTAATCTAATCCTGTGATCAATCTTCCCTCCTTCGAATCCTTTGTATAACTTGTGTTATATTTTTCCCATTCTCTCTGCATTTCCAATAAAGCCTTTAATGGTTCACTGGCATGAGCCTCTAAATTTGAGTGAGCTGCATGTGTATTGCAAACAAACTGTCATACAATTATTCTGAACTTCTGCCAAATGCTTAAAAATCTTCCAGACTTGCTGGAAACAATTCCCAGGTAGTCTTAGAATCCCTACAGTGTGGAAACAGGCCCTTTGGTCCGAAAAGTCCACACCAGCCCTCCGAAGAGTACCCCACCCAAACCAATTCCTCTACATTTACCCCAGACAAATGCAAAAATTTTCGAGGAGAAAGTGAGGTGTGCAGATGCTGGAGATCAGAGCTGAAAATGTGTTACTGGAAAAGCGCAGCAGGTCAGGCAGCATCCAAGGGATTCCTGAAGAAGGGCTCATGCCTGAAAAGTTGATTCTCCTGCTCCTTGGATGCTGCCTGACCTGCTGCGCTTTTCCAGCGACACATTTTCAGCCCAGACTAATGCACCTAACCTACACGGCCCTGAACACTATGGGCAATTTAGCACGGCCAATTCACCCTAACCTACGCATCTTTGGATTGTGAGAGGAAACCCACGCAGACACGGGGAGAATGTGCAAACTCCAC